>NW_020797901.1:441869-569647 GCF_003369625.1 Aspergillus mulundensis | reverse complement strand
AAAAAAAAAAAAATTATTAAGGCTAATATTTTTTTATTTAATATTACTAAAGTTAATTTACTATTAATTTAAAGTTAGCGCCTAAGCTTTAGCCTTAGGCTACTAAGGCTTGGTATATCTTATTATTATATTAGGCTATATAACTTAACTAGGTTATTAGTATTTAAGGTTTTAGCTATTAATTAAGTAAGGCTAGGGTAGGCCCTAAGTATAAGCTAGAGTAGGAACCTATGTGTAAAGTATTTAAACCTATATTTACTTTTTAATTAAAAATAGCTTAAGCATAGCTTAAAGGTTTATAAAAATAGCCTTAAGGCCAGCTTTCTTTAAAATCTCTAAGTAACTTTTTTAATATTATTTAACAGGGTTTAAAATACTCCATTCTTATTAATTAGATTCCTTTGTTAATATCTTTATTATTAGTAGAGATCTTTGAGACTTGTTGGTCTTACATTTTTATAAATACTTAAAAAGTGCTTAAAAAAAATAACTTATAATTTTATAAAATAAGTATTATATATTTTTTTTAGGCTGTGTTTAAGGTATTATTAATATTATTTTTAAAATAATAAATAAGTAATTAAAATATATTAAAAAGTAACTTAACTAGTTTTTAAAAACTTAAAAAATAATTAATATTTATAACTTTATTAAGCTAACCCATGGTTTATAATATTAGTAAAGTTTAATAATATTAAAATATTATAAAAAAATAAAAAAGGTTAAATACATGGTAAAAAATTTTTAGTATTTATAGGTTATATAACTACCAAGACTTAAAAATTATATAATAAAGGCTTATATAAGTGTTTAAAATAGCCCAGCTTACCTTAACCCTTACTTGAACATTCGACGTCACTCCGCCCGGATGTCGAGTGGTCAGTTCCGATGGACCCTCAGTCTAAAGCTCGCACTAACAGGAACCAGGTACTATGGTATGATTCTAATGCCAAGGCAGATAAAGGCCATCCCTAAGACCGTTCAAGCTCGCAATAGAAAGGGTTTGGTTGCAGTGCGATTCATTGCGTGAGTCAATGCCTATCTCATGCTTTATCCGAGTTATAGATCAGTAAGGCATGTCAAACCATCAAGTCCTATACAGACATCTGCATGCAGTAAAACAACCCAGTCATAACATAAACGCGCCACCTACTTCCCCTTCCTATCCTCCCCACCCTCCGCCTTCCTCTCCCTCCAACTCTCCTTAACCTCCTCCCACAGCCTCACCTCATCCCCCCTCAAATCCCCCGGGAAGAACGTCCCCAACAAACTCCGCCCAAGCTTCTCATACCTCCTCTCCAGCTCCAAAAGCGTCCCCATAACCTTCACCTCCCCCACAACCTCCACAAAATCCAGCGGCACCCCATAAGCCGCAGGGGTGCGCTTCCACCCGGCGACAAAAATATTCTGCAGCATCCCAATCGCCCCAACGGCGATTAAATACCAGCTTCCCCGATCAACGCCGGACGCCGTAATAAGCAGCGCGACCCACGCAACGCCCAGGATAATCGTCGCGACCTGCGCGAAGATCGTGATGGTCGGGTAATCGATCATGCTGAACCCCGTGGCCAGATCCTCGAGGTCTAGACCCACGCCCTCGGAGACGATGGCGATGGCGTGCTGGGCGCCGTTGCCGCGCGTCAGGACGAAGTTCTTCTTACTCCGATTATCCAGCCGTCGACACGCCCATTTCTCGACGCGCCATTGCGTTAGCGCGCCGGTGCCGTAGCACAGCAGTGTCGCGGCGCCCGTTATCATCAGCACGCCCCAGTCGCCGTCCAGGCCGGCGGGGATGCTCGCGATGCCGAGCTGGATGATTGTCACGATGAGTCCAGACCAGTAGAGGAGGTCTTTCCCCGGGACGCCGGCGGGGATCGTCTTGCTGGGTTTGTAGACTGATACGACCAGGCCGGCCTGACTTGGGCGGGGGACTTTTATGCCTGAGTCCGGGTAGTTCTCGGCCTCCTTTGCCTGGTCGAATTTCCAGCGGGCGTCGATGAGCGCCTGTGTCTTTTCGCGGATCGCGGCGTCCATCCAGTACTCGTAGTCGCGCATGATGCGGCCCAGCACCCAGCTGTTGTTGCCCCTCACATAGCCGTTTTTGCCGTTGATCAGGCTGCACCCTGTGTCGGCGTCCGGCATCAGGCGGTACTCGCCGAGCGCGGAGCATACGGCGGAGGTTGCGTAGGAGACCCATCCTGCGAGGACTCAACAGTCAGTTTAGGTGCTATGGGAGAGCTAGGTTGGAAGGGGATGTATGGGATGGGGGGTTGCGTACCGAATGAAAACGCAACAGGCGCAATGGCTCCCCCGACGAGCTGCGCAAGTGCCCTAGTAATAATATCCCCGCCGATGAGCAGGAGGATAGTGAATGCGTAGTTCGACGGGTTGGACCATTCTTCGCGGAAGCTGTCGGCTGTTGCGCCGGGGTCGAAGGCGCGGGATGCGAGGGTTGCGAGGGGCTGGAGGAGGTGCGGGGTGGGGGCCATGCTGTTGACCGGGAGTAACGGAGGTTGAGGGGTAGGGAGGGACAGAAGAGGAGTTAGAAGCTGGCTGTGATCAGACTCTTCCTCAGCTAAGATAGATCGCGTGGTCTGCCACTGCGTTGAAGAATCAGCATCATTGCTGAAGGTTGACAGCGAGGCTGACAGCTGAGGCGAGGGCTGGGCGGACAAAGTTGGGGAGGCTGGGCAATAGAGGCCCAAGCGATGGCAGATACAGATATCTTACCGCTAGTATGTAACATTACTATAACGTTCGTATCGCCTGCAGTGTCGCCCAGCCCTAGCCCTAAGTGGCTGGCTGGAGCGAAGTGCTGCCAGTGGCTGGCTGGCTGGCGTTTCCTGGCCAACAGCAGTGCAGCTGCGAAGTCTTCCTACAAAGAGAGAATACTCTAACAAGCTGAATAGCCCATTAAGTCACTGCAAAATTGAATCTGGGCTGACGCAAACAGTCCGGCCCCCAACCCTAACCCCGCCGGTCGGGAATAGCCTCAATCTACACAATCCTTGAATCAAAGTATCAGATAACCAACCACTCCGTCCTCCTCTTCAGCAGCGGCGCACGCACAGTATCAACCCACTCAAGCGGATGGTCCTGCACCCAAACAGTAGCAACACTCTTATGCTCCCCAACCTTAATCCCGCCCTTGCCGTTGAGCGACCATATCAGCAACACAACAGCCGGCACGCTCTTGCCAATCCTCGGGACCTCCGGGATAACAACCGCAAACGTAAAGTCCGTCTTCCACTGCACCCCGTTATCCCTCGGCAGCTGAACAACAAACCACCTCCCCTCGATGTCTTGTCCAGAGTCCGCAGCCGACGTACACTGGATCGCGCACCCGCGCTCAGCAGCCGCAAAGGACGAGCGCGACGTGCCCTGCGTGAACCGCACAATGAAGCCGTGGTAGTGCACGACCAGGCCCCGCGTGTGCGCTGGGTCGAAGGACGCCTCGTCTGAGTCTTCGGTCTCAGCAACGTACGAGATCTGCGCGGTGCGGAAGTTCAGCAGAGACCGCGGAGCCCAGTGGTACCCGCGCTCTTCCAGGCGCGGGTAGTTGTTGAAGATCACGCCTGTCTCGAAGCGGCCGAGGCTCACAAGAAAGGCCTTCATGCGCGCCTGTGCGGTCTTTTCGTCCGTGTCGGACTTGATTTTCACGAGGTCGTCCAGCGGCATTGAGATGATCGTTGCGAGGCAGAGGACCTCGTCGGCGAGTCGGGCTGTCTTTCGCTCGGACATGACGTTCGCCAGCGCCTGATACGTCATCCACTTGTCCCCCTCCGTCTGGGCCGTGCCCTTGATCAGTTCCCGCAGGGAGGTATATTGCTCAACGAGCCTCATGCTCGCGCCGTCCGGAAAACCCAAGTGGATTCCACGAGCCTGGAGCGAAGCATCGTAGTCGTGGAACCGCCTGCTCAGCTCGTTGATTTCCACGGCCTTATCCTTGAACTGGAACCAGAGCGCCTTGGGGAGGAACCCCTCCTGGTGCGTCCACAGCCTCTTGATCCAATTCGACTGGTAGATCCGCGTCATGAGATCGAGCGGTGCCGCATCGGACCGGACCTCCTGCAGCCAGTCGTCCAGCACCAGAACGGCCTTGGCCTCCGCGTAGATCCGCCGCATCGTCGTGATCGCCTTGTCCCTGAGATGCTTCCACTCCGCCCCCACGGGGATGCAGAGCGTGTCCATCCAGAACCCGACGCCGTCCGAGCCCGGCGGTCCGCGCATCGCCTTGCGCCCTTCCCAGCGGATCTCGCCGACAAGGCGCTGGATCCGGTCGAGCTGGCATTGTGGCAGGGCGTTGGCGCGCGGGTTGCCTTTCCCGTCTGCCCAGCTGTTCCTCACATAGCACGTTAGCAGCCGGTATACCATACAATCATTGGAAGAGAAAAACGTACACATGCGAAATGGCCACGTATTCCGGCCGCGGGTGCGCCCCATCCAGGTTAAACTGATACGAGGACAGCTCCATGGCCCCGGGCCTCCCATTCCATAGGGCAATGGGGATCATCGCGCCAGGCTTGCCAATAACCCTGGTAATAAACTCCGCCCAGCTCGTCGCGCTCTCACCACCCAAGTCCCACCCCCATTTGACGTCCTCGCGACATCGGTCGTCCTTAAAATGCCGGGTAACATACATATCCGCATCATAGTCGTACCGACAGTGCGCCCGAACGCACTTCGCATGGTGGTCCAGTTCCTGCGCCTCGAGACCGGGCGATGCAGCGAGGTAATAGTGTCCGTCAATGGACAACTGCTTTAGCGTCGTCGCCACATCGGCAACGCACCATTTCGCCAGCAGCCGCCTGGTCAGGATCGTCGAGCGCGCTGTAGCCGGCCAGGCCGCTGTCCCGGAGATCTCTGCCTTGCAGGCGTTGTATGCGGCGCGTCGGAGGGTCGACGCCATAACGATGAGCGTCGTCGCGATCTCGTCGCGCACTGGCCAGGGCCGCGGCTTGTCCTGTTGCAGCGGGAGGGGCTCATCGGGCCCAGGGCTGCAGAAGCGATCGAGGATACTCCCCGCACGCTCAAACATCGTATTCAGCGTATCCCAGTCTTTCTTCAACTGTCCTCGCGCCTTGATGCCCTTCTCCCACTGAATGAGCATCTCGGGTAACTTGCTCGTGTCGACGATCCGCGCCTTGCCATGAGACTCAGGTTTCAGGAAATCACTGACCCAGGCGCTGACGCCACCAAGCTTGAGAACGTCAATAGCGAGACCGAAGAAGAGCCATGTTTGGAAGAACTGTTCGACTTTCTGCGGGGAGCCTTTCGTGTGGAAGCCGTTCGGGTCAAGGTGGGCTTCTTTGGTGGTCTCGTCGCCCCCACGCAGCTGCGCCTCTGTCCACCCTCGCGATGAGGGGAAGGAGAGGAAGTCTGTCTGGGCAATGTCGAACCACTCGGACTCGGAGGCTTCGTAGGGAGCGACGATGAAGGGTTGTACGCCGGCAGGGAGGGGGAGGTGTTCCATTGTGAGAATTCGGTAGCCCTGGTTGTTCCTTAAGTGGCTGGGTCCGTGCGGATGGATCAGGGCTCGGGCTTGTTTTATTCATATCAGGCGCTGGGCCTTGTTTGCCTGTCCCGGCCATCGGGCTCCCCAAGATGAGGCTAGCTGAAGCTCAGCGGCCCGAGCAAGCGGGTGTGGTTGCACCGCAGCCAAAACTTTCCAATGAGAGAGCAATACCTACTCCGTACATCTGCAGGCGGCAGTATTACCGTCTGGTGTCGGTTTGGTGCGGTCGCGTTCTTTCTCCTCGATCCACGACCCTGGGACCGGCTCATCTCGAATGCTCAAGTCCGGTATAATAGACGTGAACCGCTAAGTCTACTGAGTATCTTCGTTCAAGTTTCGGGTGCGCTGCGTCATACATCTCCAAGATGGAAATAGATCATATGCAGACTTCTGACGGATGGTAGGATATACCAGTCACAAAAGGCTGGGTAGGTAACGAGGCCTCTAAATGCGAACTGGATCTTTCTGCTCAAGCCTATCACACTTTATTTTGCGTGGTAAAGCGGATCGAAATGAAGATGCTCAGTCGGCACAGACGCCAATGGTAGTCTTCCTGCCTCTAGGTTTCAAGAGTCCAGTACATCATTGATGAAGACTAGCGCGTCATCTAGTTATTGCGAGTGTCAGAATTCTAGACTGATCAAGTCATCAAGCAACCAACAACATCAATAATACTTCGTCGTGCTGAAATCGATACTCGTCTCGCCGATCCTCTGCCCGCGGCTAATGGCCTCGAATTTCAGCAGTCCTTCCTGAGCTCCGAATGTGATTTTGACCCGGTAGTTGACGTTGCGCACCCGTTCATTCCGTATGATCTTTGACTCGAACAAATTCAGGTCAACTTTAGACAGATCTACCACAATCTTGCCGACGCTATAGACACCTGTCCAAGAAGCTCAGCCACAGGTTTCACGTTTTACCATGAAGAGGACGAATTGGCTGACCTTTATGCTCGACCCGCACCGCCGCCAGGTCCTGATCGCAAGCGTAGAGTGGAATATTAGAAACCAAGCGCGAACCTGGATAGATGTTTCTTTGGACCTTGATATACTCGGTGTGTTCCTCTGCGTATTTCTGACCCTGTAACCGGGGAGGTCAGTCAAGGTCGATCCACCTGATTGATGAGGAAGATGCAAGGCGGAAGATAGAGGGTACTTTCTGAATGGCCCAGTTCATGACTCCGCGCACCCTTTTTATGTCGTTGTATTCATCCATGTAGGCATTGGCCTCGTCGTCGATCCCGGGTCGAAAGTTGATGCCTACCGTGAACCCGTAATGGCGCCGGCAGCGTTTGGTTGAGGATCGAATCCCGTCTAGCCCTCGCAGAGCGGCGCCTTGCACGATGGCTGCTTGTCTGATGCCTCGCCGTTACTAGTGCGTAAAATGATGGGTCGCACTCAACAGGGCTGGTTCTTACGGTAAGTCAGGCACGGTAATGGCGATTTTGCCGCCGAGTCCAAAGGACGACTTGAACGCGTTTCGAAGATACTCCGAGTCACCGAAGCCGCCAACGAGGATGATCCTCTAAGTTGGTAACCAGTGTCAGATGTTGAGTACGTACAAAGACTGAAAGGCAACTCACATTTATGGCATCTCTCCCAGCATCTTTGTTGGCATCCTCGATCTGCCTCTTTACCAGCTGAATAATCTGGTCCAATACGGGGTCAAAGATCTTGCGCATGTCGTCACTAGAAAGGCGAAGGTTAGCAGTCAGTAGTTAAGACGCGTCTCGGTGAAGACATCATAGTCACCTGTAAATAATCACCAGACGCTCTTCTTCATCAAAGTATTTGGGGTCTGGGGCATCCACCGTCATATTCAGTGGCAGTTCCCAACTGGCTTGTTCATCAGACACCCCAAAGTCTCTCTTCAGGGTCTCGAACTTCTTCATGAACTCGCTCCCAGGGCCCTTGCGCTTCATGGGCAGCTTGTCGAATGCTTCACCGAAGCGCTCAGACATGAGTCTGTAGAAGTTGCGGTCCACCGCTGTCGAGCCGCACTTGCCTCCTACACTCACAGTTAGAGTTTCCTTGGTGGGAAACCTTGGAAGACCTGAGAGGCCGCCGGCTCCAGTCAGCTGAGAACGTACCCATTCCTGTGCACAGCTCCTCGAACTTCAATGGCTCTATCTCGTTGACAAGGTATGTCGTAATGTCCTGCGTAGTTCGTCCATGTTAGCTGGTGCGCAAGATGCTCCTCGGCACCCGGTATACCATACCACAGTCCCACCGCCACAATCGCACACGAGCACGCCATCTCCAGCCTACACGACACCACTAGCTCTGTAACTACTTGTTTAGGACGTTGTCTTGATAACCTTGACTGCGCCGCCCAGCGTGCTAGTCGAACATCTCTTCAGCACCGCTATCGCAGCGGCCTCGTGTTCCCGTGATGAGGAAGATCTGATCAATCCGTCGGGCAAGGGTGCCCGCGAAGCCCGCTCTCCGTGTAGCTTTCTTGGTCGCGTCTTTTGCCCGATCCGACCAAATGGCTGGAACCGTGAACCAGAATTCCAGCGGGGTGACCTGCAGAGTTTCCTCCGTGATGCTCTTCCCGATCACTCTGAGGATATGTTGGTGCACTTCAGCGAGGTAGTCACCAGCGACTTCAACGGCATCCTTTTTCTCGGGAAGTTTCATAATGCCTATCTTTGAAGCCTCTTCCAGCGCCGAGTCATTATACTGTGACAAGGGTGTTCCCTGGTCGAGCAGCAACTTTGTCCACGAGTACGACGCCATCCCCGGTTCGACTTGGAAGCCCCATTGATCCTTGCTCAGGCGTGGGTTGTCGGAGGCATACGCGATTCGTGAAGGCGTCTTAAAGACCGTATCCGTGTCTTGAGAAGGACCGGGCCAGCTGTTTATGACCACGATCTCGCTGATGTCGGTGGCTTTGGAGCTGACGTAGCTGGCACCTTGACGGAATATTAGTCTCTAGATAATTAGAGAGATAGAGCCATTCACCTGTAAATGTTGTGCCATAGTCGACTCCCACGATTATATCGTGCTTGGTTCCCAGCGATAGCGCGCCAAAGCCTTTAAAGGGCGAATCCTGAGCCTTAAGGACCGGCTTTCCAAATGAGAACAATGGCTCCGTGGTTCCTGCAGGGGTAGATCCCTCGAGTTTGAACATCTTTTCGGACGTGATATGGACTATTGGTTGATTACAGATCTTCGTGAGCATTGTGGCCGGCGGGACTTCCAAGGTTTTTGTATGCCGCCAGCCTGACTCTGATCCCTGTTGATTTGAAACAATTGTGGCGCACTACGATACTAGAGCAAGACCGCCGAAATGCTAATGAGCGCCTTGAGCCACTTGTAACGCCGACTGTTCTTTCTCCTTATCTCTTGGAAGGAAATAAATCCTAGAGCTGCAACCTGCTGGCGGAATCGCCTCTTCCATCGACGAGAATTTCGAGCATCCGCATCGCAAAGCAAAATGATGATGGGAATTGGCAAAAAGGTATGATGAATTTGCATCAGGTTTTTGGCATGTCCCACAACTTACAAGATGCAGATTTTTCCTTGCAAGCGCGAGCGAGAGCCCGAGCGAGGTTCAACCTCAACTACGCGGCAGCATGCAACAACCACCTCCACGCCAACTGCACCGCATGTTGACGATGGACAAAGGCAAAGTTGATCGGAACAGTCTTCAGAGCACGAAGGGCGCTCAACCAACGGATCGCCATTCTCGAATTCCAAATCCAGGAAATGAGCGCTGAAAAGGAGAAGAGTGATAGGAAAATCCGTCGGCTGACAGGTACAATATACGAACAAGAGGATACCGCAAGAAAAGATGCTACCGAGTTGCACCAACAAGACGAAATCATCGAGCGTCTTCAAGAGGATCTCTCTAGGTTAGAGGGACAGCAAAGGCACCTGGAGGCCATGGTCATCGGGCAGCAAGAGGACGCACTCCAGTCACTGGTAACCAACAAATGGCACGCCCCCAAAGAAGATCGATATGTCAGGGACGAGCTCTCAAAGCTGAACGACAAGCTACGCCAATGGGCGAGGAATAACAGCATGGCCACATTCTCCGATACAGACAGCGTCGCGCTAAATAATAAGAACACGCTCGTGGAACTTCTCAGCGGCTATTGTGCTTGCAATAAATGGGCCACACTAATCAACAAAATCCCAGCGCCTAAGGACAGGATCCCAGCTCTTCTTGTGCAAGCCGCCCTAGCGAAGGATCTGTCTGAAAGGCTGTTCATAGACCCATTCTTTGCATTTGACGCCATTGAGCTCGACAAGTCGGTGCCAGGACCAGAGCAGATGCGTACCCTCCAAAGCGGCATGGCGAAAGTTCAAACACCCTGAAGTTCATTTAGGATGACGGTTGCTAACGAGGAACACTCACAGTCAGCGAGTCCACAGCCCATATCTGGCGTTCCCAGACGATCCGCAGCCTGTCCACCCCCAGCTCTAGCTCCGATGCAACATCGACTGACGTGGCCCGCGGGCAGCCGTTTCTCAACGCCCGACTCGATCCGCTGTGCCACAAGTTCGCGACCAACTTCCTTCGTGGCCCGGTCCGCTTCCTAATCCGCAGCGCAACTACCAATGATAGTGGCGATCGCGGCCTGGTATCCCTGTACAAGGGGGCAGCGCAGCTCGCACTAACCCTGTGGGGCCAGCGAGCGTTCATGACTTGTCGGACACTGTCCGAGCTGCCGCTGTTCGAAATCGCGAATGAGGGGATGGCTGCCCATCGATTGCACCACCTTGACGAAGATGATACGCGGTTGGATGGGAAGACGGGGCTTTTGTTGCTTCAACCGGCTGTTTTGGCGTGGGGGTCTGAGGATGCCGAGCATTGTGATCAGTATAAGGTGTGGGCACCGGCTGTGGTGTTGCTTGAGACTAAATAACTTGATTTGAATGATATTAATTCCGGCCAGTCTGGGGGGCAGGAGCGGAGCGCTTGATGGCGATGCAGATGTCTCCTGGGGGTTCCCTTAGCGGCTGCGATTGCTCGGTAACAAACTGGGATTTGGTAGGTGCTGCGTGTATTAAAAGCGCGGAAAGGTCATCCAATATCCATCTCGTGGTCTTCGCCCGAAGCGTCGTCCTCCTGCACTGTCTGTGCTGCACCCCCCTTCATCTCCATCTCGATCCGTACATACTCAAGTTCCTTTTCCGCCGAGAGCGTATCCGGATGATCAGGACCAAGCGTCTTACTCCGCAGACGCATACACTCCTCAAGCAACTCAATACTCTGCGCAAACTTCCCCATCTTGCGCCAGATAAGAGCGAGATTCCACATGCCTATCACAACGCGTCGATCGCCTTCTGGCAGGAGTCTCCTCTCTGCATCCAGGACTTCGATCTGCAGGCTCTCGGCCTCCTCGTCTCGACCCTGACGCATATAAAGGACGGCCAGATCGTTCATTCGCACCAGTGCTCTCAAGTTGTCCGGGCCGAGCTTGGAGCGCGAGATCCGCACCAGTTCCACGCGAAGGGACTCTGCCTCCTCCAGCTTGTTCTGCGCTTCTTTAGTGTCGGCAAGCCAGTCCATGGTTTGGAGGGTTTCCTGGTCTTCATCACCCTGCACTGAATGGTGGTAGTGAAATATTTCCTCGAGGAGTACCTCGGCCTCGTCGAATCTCTTCTGGCGGATATATAACCGGGCGAGGTCTGACGTGGTATCCATGGTGGTAGGGTGCTGCAACCCGAAAATTCTCTGAGCTTGATCGCTGAGACCAGTGAGCATTTCTTCTGCTTCGTTCATTTTTCCCTGTGCTGCCCAAAGGCGTGCGAGCTGACTTCGAGCCTGGAAGATGTCTGGATGATGTGGATTAAGTGCTGCCTCCAAGGCCGCTATATGCTGCCCTCTGAGCTCTTCTGCTTCTTCCCATCTGTGTTGATTCTCATATATCGATGCCAAGAGTCCCTTGGCTCTCGCAGTACGTGCGTCAGTGACACCAAACGTGGTAGTCAGCCTCTGCAGAACAACATTCACAATCTGCTCGGCCTGTATGTACTGCCCTTCCGATGTGTAAATATGTGCGAGGCTTTCCATGCTGGCGAGAGTGTCATAACCATTCTCCCCGTAAGTCTGTTCCGATCTAGTAACAACACTCTTCGTGATCTTCTGTGCTTTGGCGAATATGCCCTGAGATTGATAGATGTTGGCCAGAGATAAGTATAAAGTCTGCAGATATGAGTCGTCTAGTCCTGTTCTCTGGGCCCATTCCAATGCTTTGAGTGTCAGTCTCTCGGCGGACTCCCATTTTCTCTGGCAAACCATCGATTGCGCTAACCATGAAAGACAATAGATAGTGTCGTAATTGTCAAGGCCAAGACGGGCTTCTCTCGCTTCCAAAACTTCACGAATAAGGGATTCAGACTCGCGATATCGTCCTTCATAATGTGAGCAAATGGCGACCTTCCAGGCTAACTGCTCGCGATCGAGTGTTCTGGCTCGAAAGGGTCCATCCTCAAGTATACGTTGAGCGTGGGGTAAGTAGCTTCGTTCAATATCACGATCAGTCGAGAACTCCATAGGCATTACTGCGCTTAGCTGTCGGGCAGCTTTCTCGACCCAGTCATCTAGCATTCCATGGACCCTCAACCAGTTCCTCGTCGCTAGATAAACAAGCCGATGAAGATTGAAGAACTGCGTCTCGGTATCTCTGTTCTCGGTAATCAAGTGGTAGGCTTTCAGGACGCCGAGTGCGGATTGCTGTTTGACATTGGACTCGGCAGATGGGAGCAGGGATAGAGGTACCCTGGCGAGAGCAAGACAGGATATGAAATACAGGTATTCGATGGACAGTTCATTGAGCCGCTGAATCTGCTTAAAAGAGACAAGCCAAGTCATGGTAATTGGGTTTTTGATTTTGGCATATCCTTTATATTCGTATTGTAACTACAACAGCCCGGTTTTATTTATTCTTTAATTAATTGGTGGGCCCCACTAGCGCTGGGTATTACAGGTGTTAGTAGGTATTACTTCCGCACTTTATAACTTTTTATTTACCCTGGTTATTATGCTTTAAAAACCATGTTTTTTATATATAATACTTATTTATAGTTTTAGTAATTTTTTTTATAGTTCTTATGGTTGCCCTTTTTTTACTTTTATAACTATAAATATTTTTTTATATATTTATTATTTTAGGGGGCCTAGTTTATATAGGTTAAGGGTGCTATAAGTAATATTTTTATATAAATTAAGCTTATAAATTTACCTATTATTAAATAAATTTTAATTTTAAAAAGCTTTAATTCCTGGGCCCTGGCGTACTAGCCCTTATTTAAGTATTTTATTAATTTTTTTATTATTTTTATTATTTTTTTAAGCCTTTTATTAAGCTTTTTTTAAGCGCTTTTTTTAATTTTATTAAACTTTTTTTTTATTTTAAACTATAACACAAGTAACTCCCTTTATATACATGCTTTTAGCTTATTAATTTTTTTTTATATATATTATTATATTACCCCCTAAATATTATTTTTTTATTTTATTATATATTTTTTATATATTTAGGTTAGTGGTTTAATATTAATCTAGGCTAGGTTTATTATAAGTTATATTTTTAAGGCTTTAAAATTTATAAGTACTATTAATATTATTATTATTAATATTATTACAGGGTTTAGTAATAATATACTATTTATAATATATATTTTTAGCCGCCTGTTAGTATATATATATATATATAAATAGGGCATGTTATAATAATATATATACTTATTATAAATACTTTAATTTTTCTTTTTTACTTTTTACACCGCGTAATAATTTTGCCTGCTTTATTTTTATTTTATTTACTTAATAATTTTTAAGTTATTATTTTTTAATATACCTTGGCCTTGGCTTTTTATTAATACTTTATTTTATAATATTATATTTTTAATTTATTTTATTATACCTGTGTGTGGGTTAACCCTTTTTAAATATTTTTAATATAAAATAATTAAATTTTTTTTATACTTTTTTATTATTTACCCCGTGTATTTTATAAACAGCCTTAAATATTTATAAGTATAGCAGGTGGTTAATGCGTAAATAAAAATTTAGGTTAGGGTAATTAGTATATTTATATATATTTTAAAATAAATTATTTAGGTTTATAAGGTTTATATTATATTATTTAATAAATAAATTATTTAGGCTTTTATATTAAGTCCTGCTATTTATGTTTTTAGCTTTAGTAGGTTTTATAGTAAATAATAATAATAGGTTTTATAGGTATAAAAAGATAGGTTATATAGGTATAAAATTAATAGTTTTTATATTATATATTTTATTTTTTTAGTACTTTTTTATATTAGTTATTATAATTGGCCGCTCCTAGTTTTCTACCTTATTTAGTATGATTTTATTATTTATTTTATTTTTAAATATAGCTTTATTCCCTATTTATAATATTTTTTATTTTATAAATTTAGCTATTTTACCATGCCTTTTTACACTTTATTTAGTGTTTTATTTTTATTTATTTTTTTTATATTTTTAATTACTAGTATTATAGGCCATTTTCCTGCTTTTTTATTTTTTTATAAGTTTTATAAATTACTAACCCCTAAAAAGGGCTAAGTATACTATAATAATAATTATAACCCTAAAAGCTATAAACACCTTATTTATATAGCTAATCTTACTTTTATATACTTTTACTTAGTATATTTAATTTATTATTAATAGTTTTTATTAGCCTTTTTTAGCCCTAAATATTATTTTAAGTATAATTATTATTTTTTTAATTTACTAGCCTATGCTTCCTGTATTTACTTTATTTTTATTTTTTTTTATATTATTACTAACCCTAGTATTAAGCCTCCTAGCACCAGGTTTTTTAAAAGTAACTATTTTTAAGCTAACCTAGTTTATACTAGTATTTATATTATATAATAACCTTTTTTTTATTCCTTATAATTAACTACGCCTAATTAATTAACTAGGTATTATAAAGCGCTTTTATTAAGCCTAGTATAATTATTAAATAATTAATAGCTACTATGCTTATTATAAGCTATGCTAAAAATATAACTAGCTTTAAATAGCTACTACCTAAAAGTATTTTACTTATAAAAAAATCTTAAATCTAGTTAATTTACTAAATAAATATATTTTTTATTAAAAGTTCTTGCTAAATATACTAGCGCGGGCTTTAAAAAATATTTTAATTATAATTATTAGTTTTTTTAAGCATGGTACTTAAATATTATTAATTTTAGGTTATATAAAGGTTGCTTGCCTAAGTTATTATTTTTTATTTATAAAAAAAAGATTACATGGCGTTTAGGTGCTTTTTTTAATTATATTAATAAGTATTATAATTTTTAAAAATACTACATGGCTAGTAGTATAAACCTTTAAAATAATTTTAATTCCTACCCGGAGCCTAGCCTTAACTCCCTAATTTAATAAATTTTTAGTAAAAACTTCCTGGAGTATAATAAGTTTATATATAATATTTAATTAGTTAATAGCTCCCTTGCCTATACTAGTTTATTTATAAAATATTATACCCGTGCTAGTCTTAATAATATTAATTATATATTTTAAATATAAGGGTTTATTTATTATTATATAAGCCCCCTGGGTAATTTATAAAAAAGTAATAATATTATATTTATATAAATATACTAGCTTAATTTTATTAAGGCCCTTAAATATTATTTAAGGTGTAATATATTTTTAAATAAGGTTAAAAAAGCCCTAAAGCAAATTAATTAATTTATTCGCGCGTGTAACTTATAATATAATATTTTTTTTAAGCTAAGTTTATTTTTAAGTAAAATGCAGACCTTGGCTTTTTATAATTAATACTTTAAATATAATTTATAACTAATAATAAGCTAGGCAAGCGCTATAACCTCCCTTTTTAATTAAAAATATTTAAAATAAGTATTTTTATGCCTAATATTTTTATAATTTTTTTAAAGCATTAGCTTAACCCTGCTATTACTAATAATACTTATTTAATAAAAGCTAAATAAAATCTTATTCTTTTTTTAGGAGCTACTAAACCTATTTAATAATTTTTTATTAACTAAGTTATACCCTAAGATAAACCCCTATAATATTAGTATTTTTATTATTAAAAATAAGAATAATCCAGCACCTTAGCAGTTTTTTATTATAATTAATTTTAACTACCTACTTTATTTACTGCTTTACTACGTTTTTTTTTACGCCAAGGGTAGGATAGGCTACTCCTATAAATAAAAAATTTATACTTTAATATAAATTAAATAAAAATAAAATAAAAACTAAAACCAGGTAATAATAATTATATTTTACTAGTTTTATATTTTTACTTATAAAAAAAGTTTTAATATCTTGCACTAGGGTGGCATGCTTTTTTAATAATTTTTAATAAATATTTAGTTATATATAAAAAATTTATATTTATTTAGCATTTACTATAATTAAAAAACCTATTATTTTATTAATTATAGCAATGCTTTTTAAGCCTTAAATAAAGGTTATAATCTAGTGCAGGTTAATAAGTATATATTTTTTAAGCTTTAATTATAAGGGTAGTAATTAATATATATATAAGTTTTATTATAATTTTATAGCCCTGGTGCTGTAGTATAGCACCCTAACTTTATTTATTACTTTTATAGCTAATTTAGGGTGGGAGAAGGTTATTAAAAAGCTTATTTAAAATAATAATAATAACTTAATATAATACTAGCAGGACTAGCTAAATTTAGTATATTATATATTTTATATAAAAAATAAAATAATACTTTAGGAATTTAAAAATAGCATTTTTAGTAAGTATATTACTTATTACTTTATTATTAAGTTTTAAAAACAGGGTTTATTTTATTTTTATACCCTTTACTAGCTTAAGCAAAGGTTTACTATATAAGAAAATATTAATAACCTTATTTTAGTTAAAATCCTTAATTTAAATATTATTTTTAAAGGGGATTTTAATTCCAAGGCCCTGTTTAATATTATTAGGGGTAATATAATTTATAGGTTATATAAAAAGCTTAAGCTAAATATACCATGTTATTTTAATAATAATAAAAAGCCCTAAAAATATAATAAAGGCTTTTTTAAGCTATTTTATTTTAAGATAATCTTTTATAAAGGCTATTACCCTAAATACTAATAATATAATAATAGTGCCTATGTTAATATTCCTAACCTAAATAATAAAAAAAAATAATTTAAATAGGTAATAAATAGGTAGTGCCTTATTTTTCTTACCTTTTTTATTATTATTATGCGCATATTAACATAAAAATTATTTAAAATATTTTAGTTATTAAGTATATTTATAAGTATATTTACAAGGGATTTCTAAAGGCATGTATCTAGTTTAATATTACTAATAAAGTTACTTATTATATTAATAATTAATTTATTAGTGCCTTAGAGGCTATATAGCATTTAATAAAGTATTTTATTTACTTTTATTATTTACTAGTTAAGTAACTTAAAATCTATAATAAAAATTATAATAAATTTATTTTTAAAAAAAACTAAGTAAAAAAATAAATTAAAAAAAAGGGCAAGGTGTTAAAAACTATTAAATTAAAGGCTTTTTTTAAATATAATTAAGTAAACTTAAATAAAAAACCATGCCTGTATTATAAGATACTAAAAATATATATTTAAAATTTAAAGTATATATTAATACCTATTTTTACAGGCTTTATTAACTCTTTTATTTTACTTTTAGGGCCCAAGTATGGAAGCCATGTTAATAAAAGTTTTAAATTAATTAAATATTATATCTTAGTTTTTTTTATAAAAATAAATACTATTTTTAAATACTTTTTATAATTATTTATAATTTTATAAGTTTTTAAAATCTTCGCACGGTTAATAATTATATATTTAATACTTATAAAAAGGTATGTATTACCCATGGCATTATATTTAAAAAAAATAAGTAAAACTTATACTTTAAAAATACTTATATATTATAGGTAGGCAAGGTGTTTTAATATATATTTATTTTAGTTATAGTTTTTAAAAAGCTAAAAAATACCTTTACTATTTAGGCTAAGTATAGTTCCTAAATTTATAAAAATTTGCTAAGGCAGGTTAAGTAATTAACTTTAAATTATTTTTAAAACTAAACCCTTAATTAGGTGGCGCGTGACTATAATTTATATATTATTTAGTAATTACTTAATAATAAAAATAAGGCCTTAGCTAATTTTTAACTACTTAATTTAATTAATACCTGGGGTGCTTGGCCCTAAAATCCTTTTATTATTATTAAACATGTGTATAACTAGTTACTACTAACCTAAAACATAAAGTATAAAAAGGCACAGCTAAATATAAACTAGTAATTAATATATAAATAAATCTTATATATTATTTAAAGCTAGTTTAATAATTTTTACTTTTTTTTAAATAGTCCAGGCGGCACGGGAAAAACCTTTATATACTAAATATTATATAATTAATTATATTTTAAGGGTTAAATTATACTTTACATGGCCTTAACTAGTATTACTACCTAGCTTTTTTTTAGTAAATAAATTATATATAAATACTTAAAAATCCTAGTTTTACTTAGCCTAATAAAAACTATTAATATTAATGCTAAAACTTATTTAACCAAGCTTTTTTAATATATAAATTTAATTATTTAAAATAAAATATTAATAATATCCTGCAAGATATTTAACGCGGTAAAAAATATTTTTTAAAATATTTATTAAAATACTTGCCTATTTAAAAAAATCCCGGTGGTGTTTAGGGGTAATTTTTAGTAAATTTTACTAGTTATTCCTATAAAAAAAATAAAGAAAATTATAAAGGCCATGATACATAATACTAATATTTAATTAAATATTAAAGTACTTTATTTTTAATAAAATATACGCCTTTAACATGTAATTTTAAAAAATATTTAGTTTAAAAGCTAGCTATAAATTTTATGCAGGGATCCTATGCTAAAGGGCTGGATTTAACTTTTTACTTTTATTAATATAAAATTTAACTTATTAAGTTTAGTAAAATAGGTTTATTTATAATTAGCTATTACCTATAAAAACCTAAAATATTTCCAAGGCCGCGCTATTTTAATAACACTAAATATTATTATTTAGGATTTAAATAATATCCTGCTTAATTAAATCCCGCGTAATAATCTAGTTTTTTACGCGGAAAATAAATATAATATTATTACCTTAAATTATAAGTTTATTATAATAAAAATTATATAAAATTTAACCTTAGTTACCCTGCCCTTGTTTATACTATATTTAAAAATTAAAGCTCCCCTAATATTATTTAATAATTTAGCCCTAAAAAATAGCTTATATAATAAGACTTAAATAACTTTGCTTCACGCCTTTAGCTAATATTTTAAAGTTTAGTTAAATAATAGGCAGTTTAATAGTAAAAAGCGCCTTATTTATTAGGTTAAACTACCTAGTAAAAAAAATAATTTTTTTTATAAAATTTACTGCTTTTAATTTCCTGTTTACCTTATATTTACTATAATAATTAATAAGTTACAGGGCTAATTATTAGACCATGTTAAGGTAAATTTCTAGGATTTAATATTTTTTTATAGCTAGTTATATATTATATTCTCCTGGGTAACTAATATTAAGTAGCTTTTAATATTTTTTAACTTTAAAAATAAAGACTAATTAACCAAGAATATTATTTATAATAAGGTATTAAATTATATAAATCTAGCTAGGAACCCTAAGTAGTTTTAGCTTTTACTTTTTTATATTTACTTTTTATTTTTATTTTATTTTGCTGTGCTTATACTAACTTTTTTTTATTATATTTTAATTTTAATTTTATATTACTATTTTTATTCTTAATATTATTTTTTACTCTTTTTTTAGCGCAACCGGACGTGGCCTTTTAATTTATATTATTAGTAATATTATTTACTAAAATAATATTCCTAGTTTTAAACGTGATAAGAAAATATGCATGGTTATTAAGTAGTTTAATAAGCTTAACCTTATATATATTAATAGCTAGTTTACCTAATTTAATAGTACTTTTTTAATTATTTCGGGCCTTAACGGTCCAACCCTTGCTATAAATATAAATAATTTTTATATATAAAATAGTAATTTTTTTTTAAAAATTTATTTTAACTTTTTAATTAATATTACTAACCTTATTATAACTCTTGCAGGTATAGTTAATATAATTTACTAGGCTAATATTAATATTTACTAAGTTTTTAGTATTTATATTTAAAGTTATCGCGGGAGAAAGGAACCCTAGTTTATAAAATTTAATATTTATTATATTTTACGCCCAAGTCCGTGTTAATAATATATTATTATTTTTATTATAGGCTATTAATACATAATAATTAATATTATTATTAAATAAATAGCACCTATTAGCAAGAGGTTTATTTATATTTTAATAATTATTATTAATTATTTTTTTAATAATTTGCAGGCTAGGTCCTAGGTTATACTTATTATTATTAATATAAAAACCTTTTTACTTATTATTATTTTTTAGTATATATATTATGCTTTATATTTACCTTTGCTAATATATCTTTATTTTTAGTGCTAAATAATTTTAAAAGAGTATTATGCCGGGCATGCTACTTAGTAAATCCCTTAAAATTAATACTAGTATTAATGCTATTATCTTTTAAAATTTTAATAGCTTTTTACACGCCGGTCCCTTTTTACACGTTATGTTTTATATTAATTACTCTTATTTTAATTCGCGTGTTAAGCAGGAGGTTAGGGGTTTTATTAATAAAAGTATAAAAATAAAAAAAGTAAGTAACTATAAGCCTTTTTAATTCCTAGCATTATTATGCTTTTTAGTAAAATATAAAAAGGCTTTAAAAAATAAAAATAAAAAGTTAAAAAAGTAAAAGTATAAAAACTTAAGGGCTTGCAAGCTTAAGTATAAAAAAAATAAAAAGTAATTTAGTTTTTATACTTTTTTATTTTTTTTTGGTTTTAATAATAATAATAACTTTATATTTATTAATTAATATTAGGGGCGCCTGCTTTATATATAATTACTTTTTTTAAGTATTACTAACTTTTTTATAAAAGTTACCCCCTTAAAAACTTTTAGGGCTGTAAAAAGGGGTGCTAGAAAAAAGTAATTATATACTTAGTTAGGTAATTATATTTTATTATTAATATTATATTTATAGTTTCTTTATAATATAGGGTTAGTAATTAAGTACTATTTTAGGGTTTAGGATTAATACTTATTACTTTTATACTTGATTTAATACTAAGCCCTTTTTTAACTAGCAATTTTAGTTATTTTAATAACTAGTGCCTTAACATGTGCTAGGTACCTATTTTTTTTTTATTAAATATATTTTTAGCATGTTTTATAATAAGCCATATTTATTTACTAAATTTACCCCCTAAGTTTGCCTTTAGTTTGCCCTTGTTTTAACTTTAATTTACTTACTAAGTTTGTCTACTAAGCCTTAAGCCCTTAGTTATACTAGTAACTTTAGTTATTTACCCCTTTTTAAGCCCTTAAATATACTAGTAACTTAATAAGGGGCCTGCTAATTAAAAAAATTAAAAATACTTATAATAATATAAAGTGTGGTAAAAAAAATTAAATATTTAAATCTAGGTTTATTAACTATTTTTAGTTTATTAGTAGTTTTTAGTTTATTAAAGTCCTTGGGTTTATGATTTACGTTTAATATTAAAAAAAAAAATAATAGGCATTTAAATTTATTAATTATTTATTATACTTAAATAGACTAACTAGTTTAAACTAGTTAAACTAGTATAATATATTTTAATAAGGTTAATTAGTTCCTTATATAGCAAGGCCACCCTAAACCTTACTAGTTAAAAAAATAAAATATCCCTAAGTATTAGTATATTAACTTATTCCCAGGTGTTGGTATATTAGTATTATTAGTTATTACTAATAACATGCCTTTATTACGCCTATAAAGTATTATTAGTTATTATTTTTTTAGCTAACCTAGGGTATAATAGCTACCTAAAGATTATTACTTATTATTATTTTATATCACTATAATATACTGCTTATGCCTTTATTACCACGTGAGGGGGGTATATAAGGGCATAACTTAAAGTATTAATAAAACCTTTTATTATTTATTACCCTTTTATATAAAATAAATAATATATTACTTCTTAAAGTTTAGGTTAAAATAAAATTACCTGTTTAGTTTTATAATATTTTTTAGGTTAAATTCCCGCAGCCTATAACTACCTAAAACAGGTATTTAAGCATAATATATATTCTCTATAAGCTAAAAATTTTTACTATAATAACTTTAGTTAATTAGTATATAGCTAATAATAAAATACTATTATTTTAATAACCTTTTTTAGCTTGGCCCTAAGCTAACCCCTAATACCTAAAGGTATTATACTTAAAAATATTATACCTAAAGGTGTAATACCCAAAGGCACGCCTAAAGGTGTAATACTTAAAAAAAAGCTTTAATATAATAAGTTTAAAAGTTTTAGGGCTTTAAAGCCTTATTTTAATAATTTAAAGGCTATTAAATATAAAATATATTTTTAGTTAGGTATAATACTAGTAATTATTAAGTTAATATATTTATTAAAAATAAGCCCCTGGCTAAAAAAATTTAACTTATTATTTTTTTTATAGCGCGCTAAAATAGTGTATATTTATTATTTTAATAAATATAGCTTTTAAACCTTAATACCTTGGTATTTTTATATATAATAAAATAGGGGTAGTAAGCCTTTTTTAACTTAATTTTAATAACCTAGCTTACCTTAATATTATAGCTAAAAGTATTAAAGCTAAATTTAATTATAAAAAGTATTAAAGCTAAATTATATAAGTAATTTTAAAGCTAGCTAGCTATTTTAATAATATTATTAGCTATTAATATATTATAAATTTTAGCTAGTATATTTTTTAGGGTAAATAACCTTGCAAACCCTAGGTATTTTATACTTTAAAATACTAGTATAAAGGTGCGGTGCTAAAGTATAGTAAATTTAATAAGTTTATTAGTATGGTATATATAAGAGCCATGCCCTAAAAAATAGCTACTTTTAAAAATATTATATTATTTTCTTACCTTAAAAAAAACTTTATATTATAGGTTTACCCTATAATAATAAGCTATTTATTTTACTAAAAGTTAATCTTAATAATTAAAGCCTATTAACTTGCATAATAGCTAGTTAAATATAAAAAAAATAAAACATTTTTTTAAATATACTAGTACTTAATATCTTGGGTATAAATTTTACTAGCCTGTAAATAATAGGTACTAAAAGTAGGTATTATAAGTGGGGTTTATAAGGTAGTTTCCTATAATTATTAAATTTATTTATTACTATATTTAATAAGGGCCTTATTTTATTAATATTATTTATAAATAATTATCCCCTAGATGCCTTTGCTATTAAGATACTTGGGGCTAAATATTTAAGTTAAAACTTTAAAAATTATTTTAAATACTTAGGGCTAAATATTTAAGTTAGGACTTTGGGAACCACCCTTAATATTAGTAAATATACTATTAATATTATAAGTAATTAAAAATCTTTTTAAGCCCCTAGGTATACCAAGGACTTAGTAAAACTTTTTATTTAATATAAGTATATTTATTTTTTACTTAATTAATTTATAAACAGCCCTTAGTCCCCCTTTAATTCCTAGTATACCTTTAATTTTTAGTAACTTTTTAATTTTTATAAAACTAATTAGTTATAAAGCTATATAAAATAAAAAAAAATATAGCCTATAAAATAAGGCTAAAGGGCTATAAATAAGTAAATTAAGTAGGTAAATTAAGTAGGTAATTAAATATAGGCTATTAATATTTTATAATAAAGTTTAATAATAAAAGACTTATTTACTAAAAGGCGGTTATTTATAACCTTTAGTTAAGGGCCTTACTTTTTTTTATAATAAGTACTACCTTAACTACTATTATTAAAAAATAATACTTTAAATAAATTATGCAGCCTAGTTTTAATTAATATTTAATATTTAACTTAAAGCTAGCCCCTAAGTTTATATTATTATTAAATAAATACTTTTGGCCCAGGGGCCGGCCCCCTAAAGTTTAATAAATTAATATTTTTTATAAATATACCTTACCTATTGCTTTTTTTACATGCTAAAGTAATAAAAATTATAACTTTATATAGTTATTACTTTTTTAATAATATATTTAAAAAATATAATATAAATAAGTATTATTTATGGCACCCTAGGCTATAAATAATTTTTTTAATACTATATTTTATACCTACCTTAATTAGCCTACTTAAGTAATTTTAACCTAAGAACTAATAGCTACAGCTAAATTAAATTTTATAATTATTTTTTTATATTATAATATATTAAGATATTTAAATTATACCTAGTATAATATTATACTTTTTTTTAAAGTTTAATATTTTCTTACGCGGAAATAACTATACCCCTAAATTATTTAATTATAATTTTATTTAGTAGGGAACCCCTTTAAGCCCCTGGTATATTAAGAAGTTAATAAGACTTTTTATTTAGTATAAGTATGTTTTTTACTATTATTAAAAATTTAAAAAAAGATCTTATTATACTTATAATAAATAAGCTTATTATTAATTATAAGTAAACTACCCTTAAAACCCTTACCCCTAAAACCCTTAAATTTTTAAAACCCTTTAAATTTTTAAAAGCTTACTATAAATTTTAACAGGGGCTTAAAAAATATTTTCCCTGGATATTTATTAAAAAATTATACTAGTTTTAAAATTTAATTATTAGTATTATTAATAAGCCTTTTAGCTTTTTTATAAAAGGCTACTATTTTTTAAAGCTTTTTTACTTAATAAATTACCAGGGATTATAGCACTGGAACTAACTAGGGTGTTTTTTTAATTAAATAATAATATTATATTTTAATTACTTTACACGCTATTAACCACGCGGGATAAAAATATTTTAATACATAGTTAAATTTAATATCCCCCCATGTAAAAATAACTATGCCCCTAAATTAAATTAATCCCCTTTAGTACCATAAGAAATAAGCTATAATATTAATGGGAACTAGCTTGCCTTTTAATGGTTTGTTAATATTAAATTACTAAGGGAAACAATTTACTACCTCTAACCACGGCGCTGCGCGCCGCGGCCTTCGCTAGTCTCCATTTGTCCCCAAAATCCTGGCCGAGCAACTCCAGCAAGGAGTCTTCTTGTTCTCCGATCAGTGAAACGTATGTATCAACGGATATTTGGTTTTCGTTCATGTAGGTAGCTGCTTGCATGATGGCCAACGGCAAGCCTTGCAAATGGTCAACAAGCGAAAGTGCATCCTTGTCGTTTCCCAGTAGACTCTCGTCCCAAAGGGTCTGGCTTAACATGGCCGTGGCCACACTAGCGTCCATCGCCATCAGTCGGATGATATTCCGACCGACTAATCTCACTGCGAGCTGGTGGTTGCGAGTCGTGAATAGTGTGAAACCGTGTTGAGCGACCGGGATCGTCTCCCTGGCAAATGACGACGACCAAATCTCCATGTCGTCCGCATTGTCGATCATGAGTATCCATGGTCGAGTCACATTCGAGGTCAAGTAACTCTTCACCCGCATTTTGACGTTATCGGGAGTTATGTCTTGCAATCCGACGCGTGCAGCCAGGTCAAGGAAGCCCTGTTGCACCGCCTGGGCACTTGTGGATGATATCCAGAAGACTGAATGAAGCCCTTGGTCGCGAAAATGGTAGGCAATATTGATCGCAACCTGTGTCTTTCCTATACCCCCAAGGCCCGATATTGCAGCTTTGCGAGGGCCACCTCCATCTAGAACCATCCTCCTGAGCTGGATGAGCTCTGAGCCACGGCCTAAAAACTGAGGGTTTTGCGCAAAAGGCACCATAAAGTATGGCTTGATTGACTCCGGTGAGGGCGAGATTGCAGCTATCGTTGCGGAGACTGGACTATAGCCTGGGGGTATCTTTGACAAAAGGATCTTTGCGTACGCCGCAGCCGTCGGTGCCGCGTACCCCTGCCAGCGCTTGGACTTATGGGAGTCGCAGTAATCACTAATTCCTCGGATGACCAGGAACGGGAGCTGATTCATCAACCCAGCGGCCTCCATCTCGAAACATAGCGCGTTGTATTTGTCGGCTAGGTGATCCCGACTAATGCTGTCTCGAATCAACTGATTCCCAGACGCAATGACTCCATAGTGAACCCGCGGCTCATCTGAGATTCGAGTCGGCCGATCGACAAGATATTGCCGCTCGCACCCAGAACAGTCCGTCGCACCTCGTGGATGGTTGTAATCCGCTTGGAATAGGCGATCGGTCGCCCTGTCCGGAGTAGAATACTGCTCCGCCATGTCCGGGTTTGTGGCCAATGTCCGCGCAACGATCGCCGAGATCCCCAATGAATTTCCCATTATGACCTCGGTTTGCACATGCGATAAAGTGTTCAACAACAGTTGCGGCGGCCGATTCATGACTGTGGTCAACGTGAACCCGGCGTCGCCCAGGAGTTTCCCAGAATCGTAGGCAACCACTCCGCTCGTCCCATCGGATGTGGGCTTGCTGACCACGACATCCCCAAGCCACATATCACTGTTTTCTACCGATCGAGGGATTCCACCACCGACTCCGACCATCAGCCCAAACTTCAGCGCGGTATAGGTTGACAGGACTTGCGATAGCACGATGGCCGCAGAGACCGTGCCGTATACTCCGGCAGGCAGACAGACGATCAGGATGTTGTGGCCGGATATCTCGCCGAGGGTGTAGACGTTATGGTCGGTCGGAGGCTGAGGGAGTTGGGGGTGTGTTTTGTCGAGCATCGTTCGCGCGGCTGCGGCCTCGAGCGGGAGCGCGCAAATCCAGGCGATCGTGTAGTCTGCATGGTGCTTCGCCGACTGGGACATTGGAATTGGATGTTAGATGTGTCGCTGGCGTCATGTTCCGTCTGTTGGTGATCGTTGCGAGGAGTGAAGAAGATGGGAGTTGTGTTGGGGAAGAGGCCGACGCTGGAGCTCAAGCTGAGCCTCGCGCTTTCCTTGTTACCGCAACCCCGCACTTTGGTCGCTAGACACCTCTAAAAGGTACAGTACTCCGAGGACTTCGTTGAAGTATGAGAGGCGAACGTCTCTTCTCGTTTCTCTGGGACTGGTCGAAAGGGCGTTGCATCTCGGCGGCGGTATGCTGCCCGGCATAGGCAAGCAGTTATATAAATATTCCACGTTGAGGATTCATCTCCAGGTAGCGGAGAGACCAAGCAAAGGTATACACTCTCGCACCGGGAACCTAGCGGTCAAAGCTTGCGCATAAATCCATTTTATTACCATCACAGATTGGAAAAATGCTTGGAAGTATGTATTCGAAGTTTGGCGGGTAGAAGCATTTCTGTTTTGCTAGGGAGTACCTGTTGTCCAGCGGGGCGACGGCAGTGGGATTTCTTTGCCAAAGTAAGAAATATGTCTGTATATACTATAACTAAAATAGCAGTAACAACAAATAGGCACTTTGGCGGAGTGGTTAACGCGATGCCCTGCTATAGTATCTTTGATACAAGTCAGGCATTTCCCTCGGGAGCGTGAGTTCGAATCTCACAGGTGTCGGTTTTTTTGTCTTATTTTTTTTTTTCGGCGCCCAGTCCACAGCTCATCCAGGTTGGCATCATTAAACCACTTAATGAAAGAGTTACATACATTTGTCGCTATTTTCCAAGTCAAACAGAATAGCCCCGTTATCCATAAGGAAACACCAGGATGTCATAGGAACTCATTTCCGGGGGCGCCTAGTTGAGTCACTCTCAGAGTCTTAATGACCATGGTCCAGTGTCACTCATTTTCCCTTTCCTCATCTCCTTCCACCATCTCAACCTTGCTCTTTCATTTTCATCTTCATCCTCTATCATCGTCTAACCTTCCAACTTCCACTCCTTTTCACCCAATTTAAAGCCAACAATCGCAGCCCACGAACCTTTCCTTCCAACGTCAGTCACGATGGATTCCATGTCGCTTGAAGAATTCAAAAGCACCATCGAAGCGGCCGCTAGAACCCGAAGCACCAGCTACTCCCAAACCTTCTGCGCCACCATCCGCTGGCAGGCCGACGATACCAACGCTGAAAGAGACGCGAGCATTTTCAAGGACATGGTCAAAGAGGCCCTACACCTACCTGACGCCATAGAGTTCATAATTCCACCAAACCACCCTGCACCGCATATCTGGCTGCAAAGAAGATCCCTGGAAATTCAAGAACTCGCCTACACGGCAGCTGGGCGCTCCTTGGTGATTTATCACTATGCCGGACATGGACAGCAAGACAGTGAGGGGAGTCTCTATTTCGTGGAAAATGGGCGCCGTGGCGCTGCGTGTATTAATGCCTCGCGCCGCCTGTTTCAGGATCCATGCGAATTCGAAATGAGCGACAACATGGACTGTTTGTTCATCCTCGATTGTTGCTACTCGCGCATTCCGAGCCGGGCGATGGAGACTACCCCCCGGACCGTGGAGTTGATTGCCAATGCCGCCACAGACGAAGCAACTTCACACTCTAACACAATAACCAACAAGCTGTACCGCGCCATCATGTACCGCAAGTCTCAGGGCCAACAGTACATCGAATTCGCCGAGCTAATGGAGTCCCTGCGCGGAGAAGCGATTGCCGAGAACCAAGAGGTGCCCACCCACTTCCTCAAAATGGGCGCGGCCTCAATCTGCATACCATTCCAGGGCCCGCGCCCTTCATTCACAGTCGACCATGGCCAGCTTCGCCCAGTCCACTACGCCAAGTTCCGCGCCAAGGTAGACAGTGAGTTTACGAAGGAGGAACAAGAGGAGTTTGTACAATGGCTTCATAACCGCCCTCCTAGCGTACCTCTTGAGCTTCTGGAGTCCTACCCGTCCGGGGTTCAGAGCACGAGCCTTGTGTTCAAGGGCGCCTGGCGGACATGGTCCAGGCTGGCCGGTGTGAAAGGGTACCGTCTGTTCGACGATCTCCCGGTGCTGGGCCATAAGGACATCCAACCATTTACTCCTAGGTAGTATGCAGAGCACGACCAGGTCCGTCAGACCTCACTACCGTCTTTCCTCTGCCGCCTTCGCAAACTCACCGATGGAACAAGTGTGATGAGATCCATCAGCTGCAGGACAGGGCTATCCTGCCTGAAAATGTACGACATGGCGATGACACGAATGAGTAGATACCTAGGATGGGTACTCCAAGCAAGACACAAGCGAAAAGCAAGAACCATTCCGAGTTCCCCGACGCCATTGTGACTTTCTTTGCTTCGGCCCCTGGCGTGGCTGGTTCTACCCCAAGTGACAGGACAGGAAGCTCCGTCTACCCAGAACTGGTCCCAGCCCTTACATACATCTTTGGAACATGCCAGTAACCATTTGGGAGCCATTGTGCAGGGCGGCTAGTTCCCAAAGGAACTACACAGAGCGAGCTTACCCTTGGGCCTATGTCTTGGCACTGCTTCAGCTATCTATTCCCTTAACTCAATGTGATCTATGCCTTCCATGGGTCTGTAGCAGGACCAATCCGGGCCCTACCATTACATCCACTGCTGGCTCCAATATTCATGCGCGACCTGAGTACAAACCCTAGTTACAATTCCAGAATTAACCTCAACCAACCACATTCAACAGGGTGGGCCCTTTGGCCCGGATGACGCTTTTTCAGCCAATCACGAACAGCGCCACATGGCCAGGGATGACAGCTCTCGGCCAATCACACAACTTCTGGCGATCTACTATACTCTCTCGCTGGAAGACAACGGAATCAGAAGGGACCCGGTTGGGGCCAGCTTAAAAGAACCTCCTCTTCCTCTCTGTCTTGCTACCGTGACTGACTTTGGCCACCAAAGACCCTCAAAGTAACCAACTACGTGCAATACCAACCATGCCGACCTTCCGCAGCGAAGACATCCCCGACCTCCACAACCAAGTCATCCTCGTCACCGGCGGCAACGCCGGTCTCGGATACGAAACCATCCGGCAGCTCATCTCGCACCACCCAGCCCGAATCTACCTCGCCGCTCGCTCTCGCCCCAAAGCCGAACAGGCAATCTCAGACCTAAAGGCCCAAAATCCAACGTTCAACGGCCTCCGCTTCCTCCAGCTGGACCTCGCGTCCTTCGAGAGCGTCAAAGCCGCCGCAGCAGAGTTCCTGGCTCAAGAGTCCCGCCTCGATATCCTGCTCAACAACGCCGGCATCATGATGACGCCCGAGGGCCTCACCAGCGACGGACACGAGATCCAATTCGGGACCAACGTCCTGGGTCCCGCTCTACTCACGCAACTCCTCCTGCCGACCCTCCGCAACACCGCAAAGCTCAACGCCCAGGCGCGCATGGTCATGCTCTCGTCTGCCGCGCACGCACGGGCGCCCAGCGACTGGGTGTACAAATTCGATGAGCTCCGCACGCCCGCCGCAAATCGACATACGACGGAGCGATACACGACCTCCAAGCTGGCGAACCTGCATTACGCAAAGGCCCTCGCTGAGCGAGAATCCCGTGTTAAGATTATCCCGGTGCATCCGGGTATGGTGGCGACGAACCTGCACCATGCCTCGACGGGGACTTTCCTCAAGCCCTTCCTCTACGCGGCAATCTGCTTTGCGACACCGGTTGCGAAGGGCGCCCTCTCGCAGATCTTTGCGGCTGTTAGTCCCGATGCGAATCATGGACAGTACTATGGGCCCATTGGGAAGCCTGAGTCTGGATCTAAATTGGCGCAGGATCATGACCTCCAGGAAAAGCTTTTCCAATACGTTCAGAGCGAGCTTGCGGAATATGTTGAACCTATTGCTTGAGTTTTTTTTTTTTTTTTTTTTCCTTTTCTTGTTCTCTTTGAGTGTTGTTCTCTCTCTGTCTGTGTGCACCCCAATAATAATACCGTCGCTATTTGGGCTCATATCTCGGCGCGGGTGTGTATATATTTCTTTCTACTTCGAGCATCTTGAGTTGTCCGCTTTTGACAGTCATTTTATTTAAATTAGCGCGCAATATGGCATCAACTATTCTAGTGGCAATTCTAATCAGACAGTATGCCATATACGAGAGTCGGAATAAGTTAGTTTACCCCCATCGTCCAATCAACGACTTGCGGGCCTTCATCTTTGTTGGAGTATAAGGACGGACCTATAGCCAATTGGCTTTTATGGTCTAGCGGTATCTAACAATCTTCACCATCATGGAACGTAATATGTGATACTTGAGAAATCAGAACATCAAATCACTCCGTGCCATTTAATGTTCCACCTATCCTGACACTATCTAAGTGCTAACAGGTCTACGTACATAATAGCTCTCCACTAATCTCCGAATCAGAAATCAAACTTCTCCCCCACCAGCTCCTCACTCAAAGCCCAAAGTCTCTCCGCAAAGACCTTGTTCGTCGCAAAGGCAGCAACATTCTCATCATCCACCTTACAGTCCGCAAGATAAGCCCCCCTGGCATGATCCCCCTCAAAACCAACAGGTCTTAGATCAGAGCCAACCGCAGCAAAAACCGTCGTGTTCGCGCCTTGCCCTGGCGTCTTCTGCGCAGAATCAAAGCCAAGCTCTTTGACCCTTTTCAAGGCCAGCTCAATATCACTCGGCGTAGCATGGCGGTTAATATTCGTATCAACGGCCCCAGGATGCACAGCAAACGAGGCGATGCCGTGCTTCTCCCACAGCTTCTGGTTCAGGGCGACCGAGTGCAGAATATTAGCTGTTTTCGACTGGGCGTACGAGAAGAAGCCGTAGTAGACGTCGTCTGCATGGCTCTTACCCGTGAAGAACTCGGTCTTCTGGTACTCCGGACGCTCTGACTCGGGGAGCTCCGCGCCGGCCTTGGTGAAATTGACGTCGGAGAAGCGCACGGGGGAGAACTGGTGCCCGAACGAGGTGACGTTGATGATCCGGGTTGGGGTCGAGGAGGTCGAGGCGGCCTTGATGAGTTTCGGCAGGATGAGGTTGGTGAAGAGGAAGTGGCCGATGTGGTTTGTTGCGAAGCTGGTTTCGATGCCGTCTGGCGAGAGGGTCAATGTGGGGATGGCCATGACTCCGGCGTTGTCAATGTGGGGATGGCCATGACTCCGGCGTTGTTGATGAGAATGTCGACCGAGGGGATCGAGGCGTCCTTGTTAAGCTGGGCGGCGGCCGCTCGGACAGAGGACTGGGATGCGAGATCCAGAATCAAGGCATGGTATTTGACGTTCGGGTAGATGGATTTGAGCTCATTGATGGCAGCCTCGACTTTGTCGGGAGACCTTCCGGTCAGAATAAGATTTGCAGGCGACTGGGAGGCAAAGGCAGCAGCAGTTGCAAGACCCAGGCTTTTGGGAGAGACTCCGGTTATAATGACCGTCTTGCCGTGGATGTTGTTGGGGAACGCCGCAGCCACCTCGATGGCAGGTGTAAGGGGTCCGAATTCGCTGGAGTTTGCCATGTCGACTGTCAGAGTGATGCTTCTGTTATTGCCAGGAGTGTCTTTGAGAGGCTATTTATACTCGGATTCATTAATGCCTTTCGGATATTCGGAGTGGACAGAGTACACGGACTATAGGTACAGAGTGCCATAGGGGGGTATATAGTAGGCTGGCGGTGATTGGCTGAGAATGCGTCAGCCGGATGCAGCACCTCAAAACGGTTAGCTCCAGCTTACATAGCCAGTCCCATTGGCCACTCACGAGTCACGAACCCTCGAAAAATCCAACATCCAACATCCTCCATCCATCCTGTGGGTATCTCGATCCCCATTCACATGGCCATGTCCTCGCAACCGCGCATCTGTCAGCCTGACAACGACTGGACGGCTATCACGGATCCTGCTCTCCGGAAGAAGCTGCAGAACAAACTCAACCAACGTGCTTTGCGTAAGTCCCTCCCCTAGCCGCTACTTCCAGTGGGCGAACTAACCCTCGCAGGGGCGAGAAAGCGCCACGAGCGGCAAACCGCAAAGGCTCTCAAGTCCACATCCAAGAATGACAGCCCACGTTATGCACTAATACTTCCACGTCCACGCCATACCGTCCAGAAGCCACAGCAGCCGTCTGCATCCACTCTGCTCTCAGAAACCGTAGAAACAATGGCTTGCTTCCATGCCGCAGCCCGCGAGAGATACTACGCCGCAGACCCATGTCTGGACCACCTCTTCACACTGAGCAAATTCAACGTGCTGCGCGCATTCGTCGACAACATGTCCACCCTGGGCTTGACCATCGAGGCAATGGACGACGACGCCCTCTCCCCATTTAGTACTGCAATGCCGGGACCCCGAGGGCGCGACTCAGGCCTCCCGTCTAGTCTGCTTCCTACTCCCATCCAACGCTCAACCCCCCATCATCCATGGCTAGACTGTTTCCCGTTCCCGCAGATGCGCGACAACCTTATCGGCGTCGCGGAGTCTTTTGATGACTGCGAGCTGTGTGTTGATGTAGTGGACCCCACCAGTGGCGACATCGGGGTCCTGGTGTGGGGTGATCCGTGGCTTCCGCAGAATTGGGAGTTCTCTGAGCTATTTGTCCGCAAGTGGGCATGGGTTATACAGGGGTGTCCGGAGGTCTTTGTGTATAGTAATCATTGGAGGGGGAAGCGGGGATTAGAAGAGCTTAACGCCGGCTCTGTAATTGATGTTTCTTGAATTACAGGTGTATTCCTCTGAGAGGAACCGTAAGAGATGCATTAATATACCTTCGCATTGTCACCATCTACAAGAAGTTGTCTGCCACATCAATGGATATGGCGAGCAGAACTACGCACAGAGAGTGATAGCCCAGTCCGCAGATTCAATGTGAAGCCCAAAAGCAAACAAATCAGAATGTCCAACATCACGCCTCAACCACTGGTCCACCACGGACCTTCGCAAAAACATCAAGCGTATGTTTCCAAATGACGTCTCTCACCCCGTCCTCGCGATAAGCCTGCATGATCCTACTGGACTTATACGTAGAGCCAGTGGAACTAAGCCGATAGAACCCACTCCCCGGATACCCCTCAGAGCCTTCAGCAGCATCAGTTCCACCTCCTTTATACATCCTCGCAGGAAACCGCGGACTTGTCGCGGCATACAAGTGTCTCTCCCCGCTCTCCTCAAGAGGAATCTCCCACGGTCTGGCGAGGACCATCAAGGCGGAAATGGCAAGTCGAGCGGCAGTGCCGAAGTCCCGGTTAAGACGGGTCTTTACAATGCCGGGGAAAGTGTGCATGAAAGAGATCTGGGGATAGGCTAAGGCAAGATGTTCCATCGAGACGGAATTCATGGTAATGGCGTGTTTTGCGCAGTTGCGGAGCGAATAGCGATGTTTCAGAGAGAGATCGTCGAGGTTAAGGGCTGCTTCGCCACCTGCTTCGAGGACGGAGACTACGCGGGCGAGTGGTGGTCTACTCTCCTCGTTCTGGCCTGCAGCCTGCCCGCTCGTCCCGGGGCCGGGGCCATCACCGGCATTCCGGAGCTGTGGTAGGAGGTTCGTCACAAATCGCATGCGGGAGTAGTAGTGCAGGTTCAGCTTCTTGTCCAGCCCTTCGTCGGTCTCTGTGCCAGACGTCAATATCAAGCTCAGAATTTAAACCTCGAGGCAGGGGATATAACCATACCATCTCTGCCACTCGTTGTCCCGATGCCCGGACTCAGGAACAGAACATTGACCTTTGTCTCGTTCCGCTGAATAGCGCCGCACGCAGCGTCCACCTCGCGCAGCAACGAAGCATCCGACTTGATGAACGTGACCCGGGAGGATGGATACCGCGTTTGCAGTTCTTCGATGATGCGCGTTGCCCTTGCCTCGTCTCGTCCAATGAGGTACGCGTGGGAGCTGGAGGCGTGCGTGTGGCGGATGAATGCGCGGGCTGTTGTCTCGCCTATTCCGCTTGTTCCGCCGACTGTGTGCGAGCGCGATCAGTAGGGAAACGAGATTCCATCTCGGTCATCTGTGGGGACGCATGGTCCATAGGGTGTCACGAATCAAGGGTCCATTGCCAGCATGGATCAGTTACTTACCAAAGACAGCGACAAGGCCAGAACCGTAGCGACGAGTGATGTCGGAATTGTTATCAAGGACTGTAGCGATTGAAGCCATATTGTTTTGGAGGGGGTAGAGAGCTCGCTGGACCTCGCCTTGATTAAGGAGGTATTTATATAGGCTAGGGCTAAAGTGCGATATCTGGGCGTCTCTGTGATTGGGCGATTCGGCGTCATCCGATTCTACCTGTGTTGGACAAGAGGTGGAGATCCCTTGGATCTCCGCGGTAAACTTAGTTAGATAACTTTAATTAACCTTTAAAAATAGGAAAAAAATTAACCTTTAACTTTGGCTAGATTTTAGAACCTAATTAAAAAAAAAAAATAAAAAAAAAATAAATATAGCTTAAATTTTTTTATATTTAGCTATTAAATTTTTATATTTTTATTTATTTTAAATTTTAAAAATTTTTATATTTTATTTACCCTTTAATTTTTATTTTAATTTTATATAATTAATTTTTACCTAAAATATTTATAACTTTAAAAGTTATAAGCCTAGCTTATACTTTACTTTTTTAAATATTATTTATATAATTATTTTTAAAGTTATTTATTATTTAAATTTAAATTTTTAAAGTTTTTTTTATTTATTATATATTATACTATAAAAATTTTTTAATTTTTACTTATAAATACCTAGTTTAATACTATTACCTTAAATAGCCTTAATATATAATACTTATAATATTAAATTATTAAATTAATAGTTATAAGCCTTATAATATAAAATTATATTAATTTTTTAATTAATAATAAAAACTTATTACTTATTTTTATTAGCCCAAGGCTAATTCTTAAAAATTATTATTTTAATATTTTTAAAAAAAATAAACTTTAAATAAGTTATTTAATAGCTAATAAATAAAATAAATTTTATATTATTATAAAAAAATATTTTACTTAAAAAAATATAAAGCTTTATTAAGTATAATAATAATTTATATAACTTTAATTATATTTAGCCTTTATTAATAACTTTTATATAGCTAAAAATATTTATATATAATATTTTAACTTTTTATAAAGTGCTATATATAATTTAATATTACTTATTAAATAAAAATTAAAATAAAATAAAAAAAGGTACCTATTTATTAAGGCCTTTTTATTAAAAAGTAAATTAATAATTAATATAATTGCTGGGTTAATATATTTATTAAAACTAAAAAATTTAATATTTTTACTAGTAATTAAAATATTAACATGCTTTAAAACTTTATATATATTATTATAATTATTAATAAAAAGTTTAGTTAAAGACTTTACATGGCCATTTTTTTAAAAAAAAACTTTACTAATGCTATTAAAAAGTTTAAAATATTTTATATGTTTTAGGCTGTTTATACTATATATAATAAATTTAAATAATAGCTAATAAATAGTATTTTTGCCATGCTTAAAAAAATAACTTAATAAATAATAAAAATAAAAATACTAAAAATAATAAGAAATTTAAAAAAAAATAGTAAAAATAAAAATAATAAATTAAAGCTAATATACCTAGTATATAACTACCTATATTTTATTATTTTTTACTAGTATCTTAATATTAAAAAAGCTTTAAAAAATTAGGAGCCTTAAAAAAAAACTTTGTAAAAAGTAAAAAAAAATATATAAAATTTAATTATTAAAAAAGTACTAAGCACCTTTAAAAAATCCAAATTTAATATAATAATATTTAAAATTAAGGCTAAAAAAATAACTTTAAAAACCTAAAGAAAGTTATAATAATAATTACCTATTTATTATTTAATAGCTTATAATATAGCCTATATAAAAGTGTTATTATTAATTTTAGATTTTTTATATATATTATTAATAATCTTACTAAAATAATTAACATCCGCAACGCTTTTAAAAATAATATTATTTTTATTAATAATATTATTAATAAAATTAAAAAGTTTAGTATACTTTATGTTTTTTATAAGGGACTAAATAGCTTAAAAAAGCTTTTATAACTTAATAATTACGCTTATATTCCTGGCTTTTATATTATTATTATGTTTTTTAATAAAGCCATGTTAATAAATTTATATTTTAATAGCTATAAAAAAACTCTTAAAAACTTAAAAAAAACTTTTATATACTTAAATAATATTATAAATTATATATAATTTACTATAAGAAATTTAATATTAATAATAATAAAAAGATTAAGGCCTTTTATACTATAATAAAAATAAAAATTTAATATATTATAACTTTAAAAATATTATTAAAAAGCTTAAAAATTTAGTATAAGTATATAGGCCACCTTAATACTAATATAATATTTAAATTTTTAATATTTATAACTAGTATATAAATTAATCTAGCGCCTTAACTTTATAATAAAAAATAAAAATAAAAACTACTTTACACGCCATGTAAACTCTTATAATTTTTTAAGTAAATATTATAAATTAAATTAATTAAAGTAACCCAACCCTTTAAAAAAATTTATTTTAATATTTTTATTTTTAAAGTATTTTAAAATAATATAAAATACACCTTTTATTTTTTAAATAATATTACTTAAATAAGGTAAATAATACTATATACTAAAAAAAATAATTACTAGCATGTTATTTAATTATTTAATACCTATGCTTTTAAATAATTTAGCCTTTATATTTAATTTTTTTATATAAATAATAAGATATTATAGCTTTTAAATAACTTTAAATTTATTAAAAATAATAAGGTTTAGCTTTTAAAATTATTATTTTTAATATATTTAAATAAAATAGCATAAGTAAGTAATTAAAAAAAATTATTTTATAAAAAGTTAAAGCGCTTTTATTAGCTATTAATATATTTTAAAATTTTATATTTAAAATTATAAAAGTGTTTATTTATATACTAAATTACATGCCTATAAAAAATAAAAAAAATAAATAGTTTATACTACTTTAAAAGTTTTAAATATTAATAAATAATACTTACCTAGTAAATATAGTTAATATTTTTAAGTTTAAATTACTTGCTTACTAGTGGCTAAAAATTTCTAACTTTTATAAAATAAAGCTAAAAGCAGCTATTAAATATTTTTATAAATATAAAAAAGCCTATAATATTTAAAAAATTTAAAACCCTCGCGCTAAAGCTATATAATATTTAGTTATTTAAGTAAAAAATATAATATTTAATAAGGTAAAAACTTATAATAAAAATAACTTAATTTATATAGCTAGTTTAAAATATATAATCCTAGCATATATTAATAAAAAAAATTAATTAATATACTATTTTTTATTAGCTTTAAAAATAATTTTTTTTAAACTTAATAATTAAAATAAGCCTACTCCCAAGCCTAATAATATAAAAATAAGTAAAAATAAAAAGGTTAAAAATAATAAACCTTATATTAAAATTAATATTTAAAATAAAGCTATCCTTAACTTACCTAGTAACTTAATATTATATAATAATAAAAACCTTATAATTTTACTTATTTTTATTACTAGCCTAAGCTTAGCAAGCACTATAGTTAATTAAAGCTTTTAAATTTATAATAATTATAAAACTATTTTAACAACACCTAACTAGGTAATAAAAAGTAAAAAAATAAAAAAGTTTTTAACTTTAAAAATAACAGCGCTGGAGGGCTTTTATAACTAAAAAATAATATAAATAGAAATAATAATAAAAAAAATATTAATATTACTTTTTTTTATTAAATCTAACCTAAAACTATATAAAACTAATATAAAAAAAAGGGAATAAAATCTTAATTCCAGACTTTTAACTATATAAGTTAAATTAAATAAAAAGGCTTAATATAATCACCTGCATTAAAAGCAAGATTTAAAAAATTTTATAAATAAAAATTACTTAAAATAAAAACCTTTTTTAAAGTTTTTTATACTAAACTTCTTTACTAGCTAGTAAAAAACTTTATTAAATATTATATTTTTTTTACTTAATAATTTTTAAGCCTTTTAAATTATTATAAAAGGCACCAGGCAAAGTTATTTACTAAAATTAGCTTTAAAAAAATTAAAAAACTAGGCAAAACTTATAAAATATTTATATAAAAATTTATTTATAAAGGCTGCTAAAGTTAAATTTAGTATTTTTAAAAAACTTTATATTTTTAAAATTATTTTTATATTAAAAGGCAAGATTATTATATTATTTATATAAGTATTTAAATATAAATTTAATATTATTAATTATTTAAATAAATTTAAAGCATGCCTTTCTATTAAAAAAGATTTTTAATTTATTAACTATATTAATACTATAATAGTAACTTTTATTACCTAATTATTTTAACTTATAATAATACTTATTACTTATTTTAACCTTAATATTATTTAATTAAATATTATTAATATTTTTATTTAAAGCTTTATAAATAAAAAAATATATATTAAAATACTACCCGGCCCCTAGCGTGTTAAAAGCAAAGTATTTAAATTAAATTAATCTTTATATAACCTTAAATAATTACCATGTATTTAATAAAAAAATATTTTTAATATTTTTTAAATATAGCTTTAAGCTAGTATTAAAAAAACCTTATTTTTTTATTATAAAGTATTTTATAATTATTTTTTTTACTAATAATATACTTATTATAAGCAAGAGATTAGCTAAAGTTAAAAAAAGGCTATTAACTTTATTAAATATATAAAGTATATATATAAATTATAAAATTTTAATAAAGTAAAGTAATTTTTAAATATTAAAATTATTTATAATTATTATAATTAAAAAATTTAATTATTTTAAAATTTTTATATTAATAATTTACAAGCTAAATATAACCTTATAATACTAAGTAAAATATTAAAAATATTTTTACTTATTAAAAAACTAATATTTATACCTTTAAATTATACACCTATAAAGCAAGATATTTTTTTATATTAATAATTTATTAGCTTATTTTTTTATTTTATTATAATAACATGCCTTAATACCTTTAAAATAACTAGTAAGCTTGCTTAATATATAATATAACTTATTAAAACTTATATTAAAATAATTAAGTATATTATTTAATATTTTATTATTATAAAAAACCTAAAAATTAAATACTTAGCTAATACTAAAAAAATTATTATTATAATATTTAATACTTTTTTTAGTAATAATTTTAATTAATATAGCTTTAATAAATAGCTTATAAAATTATTTAAAGGTTTAATTAACTAAAATACTTATAAGTAAAAAATAATTATTATTTTTATTATTAAAGCTAAATTACTTACTATTACTAAAAAAGTAAAAAACCTTATATAATAAAAAAAACTTTTTAATATTATAAAGTTTAATTTAAAGGTTATATTATATTTTTTTATAATAATATTTAAATTATATAATTACTTAACTTAAATAATCTTATATTTATTATATAATTTTAATATATTAATATTTATTATTACTAGCTTTATAAAAAGTGTTAAAATAAAAAGATTAAAGTTAATTAAATAAAAATAAAAAATTAATTAATAAATAACCTTACTAAACTTTTTAATAACCTATGTTATAAAATATTTATTTACTAACTTAGCCTTATTAAAATTAAAACTATTTTTAATACCTAGTATTAGTGCTTTTATTTTTTTAAGTATTAAAAAATATATTAAATAAAAAATAAAAATTTTTTAAATTTTCGCGGTAAATTTAATTAAATAACTTTAATTAATTTTTAAAAATAAAAAAAATTAACCTTTAACTTTAGCTGGATTTTATAACCTAATTAAAAAATAAAATATAAAAAAAATAAAAATAAATATAGCTTAAATTTTTTTATATTTAATTATTAAACTTTTATATTTTTATTTATTTTAAATCCTAAAAAATCTTATATTTTATTTACCCCTTAATTCTTATCCCAATCTTACATAACCAACTTCTGCCTGAGGCATCCGTAACTCCAAAAACCTGGTACAGCGGGCTAGCAGCTAACCAATCAGAAGCGCATTCTCAAGCACCTTTTACAATGGTCCTGTGAGTCCTCTACAGGAAGAGTCACCTTTACAACTCTCAGTAATCTAGGGGTACCTTTAAATAAGGGCTTTAAATACTTTAAAACTATTATAAATATATATTTTTATTATTTTAATTTTATTTTTAACTTTTTTTTTTTTATTACTCCCTGTGGTGTAATAGCTAAAACTAAGGCATGTATTTTTAATTAATTTATAAGTATTAATTTAACTAACTTCACGCGGCTATAAGACCCTTTATTTTTTTTTAACTTATATATTATAAAAAGGTAAAAAAAAAGGGCCCTAGCAAGCCTATTTTTTTTTTATTATTAAAAATAATAGCATGTTAACTTTTTAGCCTAGCTTAATTATAAAGGCCTTTTATAATTAACTTAATAAGTTAAAACGCTAGGTATATATTAAGTATAAAGTTTTTATAAACTTTATAATTATTATTAATAGTTTTATAGCTAAATAAAAAACCTAGGATTAAAAAGCCTTTATTTATAATATTTATAATAGGTTTATATATTTTATTTTTTTAAAAGGCTATATTAATATTAATAATACTAATTATATTTTCTTATATATATATAATTAGCCTGTTACTATAATAACCTTTAGTAAGATTATTACCTAAAGGGGAATAAGTTTAACCCTTAAAAACTTAGGGACTTAACCTACCCTTTTTAAAGTAAATTTATTTGCCTTAACTAATATTACCTTAGGTAAAATACCCTTTTTAGGCACTTTAGTAACCTAATTAGCATGTAATAGCTTTATTATAGCCTTAATAATATAAAATAACTATAAAATATTAATTACCCTTTTTAATAATAAGTTAATAACATGCTTAAAGGTATATATTATTTAATAAGCCCTTATTAAGTATATACTAGGCTTAACTATAACTATAGTTATTTTTAAAATTAATACTACCTGCACGGGCTAGGCTATTATTTTTAATAACCTTTTTATTAAAAACCTTTTAATAACTAATAAAATAATTAATATAATTTATTATACCCTAAATATTATTAATATATATATTTTTTAAAAATAATATAACTATATGGTATAAAAAATACCCAGCACTATTTTAGTATATAATAATAATAAAATAAATATTATAAAGCTAATTTAAAATAAAATTATAGCCTAAATTAAACTAAAGCTAGTTAGGCTTATTTTTTTAAAATATAAGCCTAATTTTAATACCAGGTGTATTACTTAAGTAATATTTTTTTAAAATAGCCCAGGGCCTTTACTTTATTTAATTAAAGTAAGTATTATTAGCTTATTAAAAAATACTAGCTAGTTTCCTAGTATAACCCTAGCTACTAAAAATATTATTACCTAGTATAATATAATTATATAATATATTATATATAATATAGTATAATAATTATAAATTACCTAGGTTTTATTAATTTAAATTATAAAAATCTTATATATTACGTGAACTACCTAGGCCCCTAGCTAATAAAATATAATAATTACCTAGTAGCCCCTAGGCGTAAAAATAAAAAGCTAGTTTACTTATTTAAAAAAAAGCTTAATAGCGTGCGCTATTATAATACCTATTAATATTAAAATATATATACCTAGGCTAATACTAATACCTAGCTTTAGGCTAAAATTAAATAATTTTTACCTTAAAAAAACTTTTAAAAGTATATTATAAAAAAGCTAAAAGTAAATAAGCAAGACTTTATAATAATTACTAATTATTATACCCTATAATTTAATACCTTTACTAGTAATTAAAACCTTAAGTAACTTTTTATTAAATTAATCTTACCTATTTTAACTAGCACGGGCACGCTTTTCTTACCCTAGGTAATAAAGGTTAATATTAAATTCCCCTTTAAACTTTAATAATAAAGTACTAAAAAAAAACCATGGTAACTATTATTAAAATAATATTTAGTAATAACAGGATTTTATTATTTACTAGGTTAATATAAGTAAGTTTATACCTAGCTATACTATAATTTTATAATTAGCCTATAAGTAAAATTATAATATTATTTATATTTAGGAGCCCTAGACCGCCGTAGGTATAAAAATTTAAAATTATTTAATATATAAGTGCTACGCGCTAGTAAATACCTAAAATAATTATAAAAACTAGCTAAAAAAGCGCCTTAAAATACTTACTTATATTTATAAAAAAAGTATTATATATTAAATAATACTACCTAGTACAGAGCTAGGATATGTTATAACTTATAATAAATAGTATTAAGGTCTTAAATATATATTAAGAACTAACTATTTATAAAATAGTAAATTACTTAATTATATTAATCCCTACCTTAAACTATATAATTAATAAAAATCTTAATATTACTTATAATACCTTTAAGCCTAGGGTAAATAACCTATACCATGGTAGTAAGATTACTAGATAGGCTAGTAATAATAATATTAGCTATATTAATAAGCTAGGTATAGCTATATATAAAACTAGCTATATTTTTAATTTAACCTTTTTAAATATTTCCTTTACCCGCATGCTAGTAATACTTAAGTTATATAATAATTTTAATTACTAAACTTTAATTATTATAGTGCCAGGGCGCGGGAAAAAAATATTAAAATAATATTATTATAATATATTAAATCACAAGCTTAAGTATTTAGCTAAGCTTATAAAAAATAAAATAATATTTTTTTTAGCCCAGGAAACTTAGGAATATAAAAGTATTTAATTAATATATTAAATTTTTTAGTAATATTATTATAAAAGTTATATAAGTAATTAATAAATACCCTAACCTAGGGAGCCATAACACCCCTTAATAATTAATAAAATATATAAAAAATTACTAAGCCTAGGTAGTAAACCCTACCTTAAAATAAAAAAAGTAATTTTTAGCTATAATTTATAAAACCAAGCACGCGTACTAAACTAAAATAATTAATAATATTAAAAATAATTAAAAATTATATTAAATAATAATATAATATAAGCTAAAGCCTAGGCTTAAGGCTTTCTTATTATTAATAAATAATAAAGTAATTAAAAACACGTGGAAAAAGGCTAATATTTTATAAAAGGTAATATTAAAATATTTTAATATAAATAATAATTTAAACTTTAATCCCCTAGTACTAAAGCATTAGTAAGGTAATAAATATTTTTATTAGCTAAAAAAAATCTTGCTAAAAAAGGTTAAAAAAATATTATTAATATAAATAATACCTTTCCTAGGGTAAACCAGGTAATAATTTATATTTTAAAAGCTTGCTAAAAATATATTAAGCAGGCTATATATAAAATATATAATTAATACTTATAATTAAAATATTTCCCTGTATTATAAAAGCTTATAAAAATAGTAATACTTTTAAAAAATAGTAAAAAAAATAAGTTCTTACCTTAATTTTAGCACCTTATAGTATTATTATTAATATTAAAAAAAAAACTTAAATAAATTATAGCACGCTGTGTTACTTTTATTATATTAATATAAAAGGTATTAAATTTATAATAATATAATGCTTTACTAAAGCACTTAATTATAAACTTAATAGCCTTTTTTACTTATAATATAAAAATAATGCTTTTATAAAACTAAAAGGTTATTATAATTACTATAAATATTTTAGATACCTTTAATACTATCTTATTATAATACTTACTTTAATAAATAATAAAGTAAGGCTGGCCTCGCGCGCTTTTAGCCTTAATTATAAGTTTTTTTTAATAAATAAAGTATAAAAGTATGCCTAAAATTTATTATAATAATAATATACCTAGTATACTATGGTATATTATAAGGCTTGCCCCTTTTTTTAATACTATTTTTATTATATATTATTAAGCTATTACTAGCAAACCTAATTCTATACTTTAGCTATATAAATAACTTTTACCTTAGCTATATAAGTAATTTTCTTTATATAAATTATAAACTTTTAGTAAAAGATATTTATAGTATGCTAGCCTAGGGGGAATAAAATAAAATAGTTTTTATACTTAAAAAACTAAAAATATTATATATTACCTAAAAATAGCATGGTAAATTACCCTTACTAATAGTTAATAACTAGCTAATAATTAGTTTTATTACTATAGTACTAGGCTAGAAACAGCCCGTGTTACGCTAGCTAGGTATTTTTTTTAATAAGTAGCTTTTTTAGTATTAATATATTATTAAGTAAGTAGTTAAAGCCCAAGTAATAGCTTAATATATTTATAATTTAATATATATAATACACGGCCTGCCTGTAAACTTTTTTTATAAGGTAATTATTATTTATATTATTTTTAGCTTATTATATAGTATAAAGGTATAATATAATAATAAAATTAAATTTAAAAAATATATATAAAACCTAAAAGTTAGTACCTGGCTAGGCTAGTATATTAAAATTATTAAAAAAWTTTTAGTACTAGCTACTTGCAGTATACTCCTAATTTTTTAAATAATATTTATAATAACTTTTTTTAAAAATACTAGGCTTTTTTTTATAATAGTAATATTAAAAAAAGTATAACTATACTTTACCTTAAAACTAAGGCTAATTAATAATTAAAACCTGCTAGTAATATAAATAATATTACTAAAAATCTTACATGGTTAAGGCGCTAGCTTATGCTAAAAACCTAAAATAAAGGTATAAATAATAAAAGCGCTTTTTTTAAAAACTTTTAGGCTAGTTTTAGCATATCCTTATTACTTCTAAAAATACCTAAAAAATCCCACTAGTAATAAAACTAAAAAGCTAGCTATAAAAAAATTTAAATAATAATAGTAAGTATTATTAATAATAAAAATAATAATTTTTAGTAATAATTTTAAGTAAATATACTAAGAAATACACTATATAAGCTATAGCTTTATAATATATTATAAATAATACTTATAAGCACAGGGATTATTAGTAATTAATACCTAATTTTATATATATAATACTAAAGTTATTAATATATTTTAAAAACTAAAAATTATAATTAAAAAGCTTTTAGGAGCGCCCTGCTACTAGCTTTATATTAATAATATTTTAGTAATTTAATACACGCGCGGGCAGCCCTTACTATTTTTAAACTAAGTATTTTAAGTACTATATTAACTTATAAATTAATATATAATTTGCTTATAGTGGTTCCCTAGCTATATAAATATTAAAAATAATAAGCTAGCTAATAAGCTAGCTAATAAAATAGCCTTTATAAAGGCGCAGCCCCTAAATACTAACTTTTTTAAGGTGTAATTTACTATAAGTAAAATATATAGCTTATATAAATAAATATATTAAATTATTTAAGCTAAATAATAAAAAGGTATTTTTATAAAATTATTAACCTAGTATAAGTAGTGGCTTATAAAACTAAAGCTTTATTAAATTAAATTATAATTTAAGCTTATATTAAAATACCTAATTTTATATTATTAACTAGTACTTAGGTTTTTATATAAAAACTTTAAGTAATATTATAAATACTTTTAATATAAAAATATTAAGCTTACTTATTTTTATAAAAGAAATAAAAGCCTTAAATACCTAGTTTTTTATTATTACTTTAAGTAATAATTTTAATAATAGCCCTAGCGCCCTATAATACTATTAATAATTAAGGCTAAGGCCTTAAAGTACCTTTATAAACTAAAGCTTAAGGGCTTTATATTTTTACTTAAAATTATAAACTTTTATAAATTTATTTACTTATGCTAAGGCTCCCCGTGCCTTAATAATTTTTATATTAAAATAATTTAGCCTAGTGCTAAATAGTTCTTTTTTTTTTATATTATATATTTTTTTTTATTTTAAATACCTTTTTTTAATATAACTAGTTTGCTTAATATATTTTTTTAATATATAGGCTAAACCTTATAAAATACTATAATTAAACTTGTCAGCCAAAGGTGGAGTTTGGTGGAGTTCTTATTTGTTAACGCCTCTACATGCCGCGTTAGTATAGAAAAGTGAGGCGCTTAACACCTCACTATTTTAGTAAAGGAATTAATAAGTTTTTAAAGGCTTAAAATATTTATATAAACCCCTAGGTAGCTTTAGCTTTTAATAAATAACTTACTTTTTTTTTATTCTTTTTTATAATATTTAATTAATAGCTTTACTAGTTAATATAGTATATAAAGGGCCTTATAATTATAAGCTTGGATATTAACTTAATAGTTTAGCTTATTAAATTCTTACCTTTTTTAAATATTTTAAAGTTATTTATACCTTTAAGTACACGCCTTAAAGCTGTATTAAGCCTTTTTATAGTTAATTATTATTTTTATTAAACTAGAATAAATATTAATTAATTTTTAACTTTTATACTTAACTTAAAAGTTATTATAACCTTTACTAATAATATTACAAGTATAAAAGTTATTTTAAAGTCTAGGGATAACTAGCTAGCTTAGTATAATTAAATTTTTTACTTTACTTAAATAGTAGGAGTCTAGGAGTTTTTTAACCTAAATATTTTTTTTAAAAAAAAAAATCCCTTTTTTTCCTAAGTTGCCTTTTAAAAATATAACTAAAAAGACTTTTAAAATATATAATAAATACTAGCTTAATATTAAGCACTATTATACTAAAGTTTAGAAAATAAATAAAGCTATTTAAAAAACTATTACTGTTTTTATTTAATAACTTATTAAAAATAAACTTATTATAAAGGTTTTAGCTAAATTAAAGTAATAGTTTACTTTAATTAATTTTAAAACTAAACTAAAGGCATTTAGTAATTATTTTATGGCCTTAAATACTTTAATTTAATAAGGTAAAATTAGTAATTAGCTTTAAAACTACAAGAACGCCTACCAAAAGATTAAACACCTTAATTAACCTAAATTAAAAAATAAAATAGCTAATATAACCTTCCTATAAATAATTAGCAAGTATTTAAACTTTTATATAAAATAAAATACTAACTAATTAAACTAAAAAGGTGCTAATTTAATTTCTTACCTTTAGTTTATATTTAAATATTAATAATATTTTTTTATAATTAATAACTTTTTTAAGAATTTTGCTGGAGCGGTGGCCTTTATAACTTTTAATAAAAAATTAAATATTTTTTTTAAAATAGTATTAACTAATAACAAGCCTTTTTATTTATGTGGCTATTTTTAAGCAGTAAAGTAATATTAGTATTTTATATAATTATATAAAAAGCCATAATATAAACCTAAAAAAAATATAAATAAAAAGGTTAATAAAGCTTTTAATAAAAATAATAAATATAACAAGAAACTTTAAAAGGTAAGGGCCAAGAATAAATAAATTTTTAAAAATAAAAAAAAGTTAAAAAAAAAAGCTTAAAAAGCTTTTTTAGCTACTTAGGCCATGGTAAAAAAAAATATTATAGTTACGCGTTTATTATAAGTATTTAAAGTAATTTAATACTTTAAAATGCCTTTATTTTTAATACCAGTACTTTTATTTATATTTATAATAATTTTAGCTATTTTACCTTTTTTAATTAATTAAAAAAAGGTAATATTTAAGTAAAAAATATAATTATTATTATTTAAGGCATAAAATTAGTACTTCTTTATTTTAAGGCTTTGGATAATAAAATAATACCTTTTACTTTTAGTAAAGTAGCCTTTATACCTAGCTTTTATATTAATATTTTAGTAGCTAGGCCTTTTAAAAAGGCTGGATATTTTTGGGATTTTAATACTTTAATTATTAAAAATAATAAACTAGTATTCTGTCTTAAAAATTACTTATTTAGCCTTTAAATAATTAAGTTTAAAAAAAACTTAAAGCAAGAGGAGGCTAACACTTTAACTTAATAAAAAGTTAAGACCTTAATTTAAAAGATTTATATTAAAAAAAATTTTAAAGCTTTTTACCAGCGCCTAGGCTATATTAGTAATAAGGCACTTTAATACTTATTAATTATAATTAAAAAAGTTTAAATTACTAGTTTTTAATTACCTTAGTAATATAATACTTGTAGATATAAATAGGCCCTTTAATAAATATTTAAAAGGCCTAAAGATCCTATTATTACACTATTTAATTAAGTTTACTTTAACCTAATTTTTATAAAAAAAGTAATAAATAAAGAAAAGTGGGTAACTTATTTTTATAATAAAAATACTAAGTTTTACTAGGCCTATATTTACCAGGAAAAAAGTAGGTATAAAAATATTATTAAATAATATACTAAGCTTATTTAAACCTAGTTTAATATTACTCCTAAGGTTTTTTTTAATAATTATAAGCCTATACTTAATAATAATATTTTTAACTTTGCTATATTTTAAGGTATACTTTAAAACTAGTTTACTTTTTATACTTTTTTTTAAAATAGTATGGCTAAGCGCTTTGGTGGTATACTAATTAAAAAAGTAAAAATAATAACTTTTTATAAAAAAATTTCTTTTAATATATGGCCCTGGGTTATAAAGGCCGTAGCTTATATTAATAATTAAATTTTTATTAAGCTACTAAATTAAAAAACACCATAGAAAGTACTTATTAGTAAAAAACCTTATATTTTTAATATTAAAATACTAGGCTGTTTTGCCTGGGCAAGATAATTTTAGGTAAAAAGTTTTTATAAAATAAAATTAAAGGCTTTATTAGGATACTTACTAGGTTATATTACCTTAAATATTTAATAAATCTAGTTTTTTAAAAAATAGCTTGTTCGTGCCTGCAAAAATGTTATTTTTAATAAATTTAGATTATATAATTTAAAGGATTTTTTTTTATTATTAATATTAAAATTAAGTTACTAGAGCCTCTAGCCCAAGTTTTTAATATTTTTTTTTAAAATTATAAAACTAAGGAGATTAACCTAAATCTTAACTTTAGTAAATTTTTTAAATAAAAAAAATAAGGGTATTTTAAATAAAAATGGGCCACGGGTGGTAAAAATCTTAAAAAAAAATATTAATAGTAGTAATAAGTATAAAGTAAAAAATAAGACTTAAAATACTACTAGCAAAATTAAAAATACTCCTAGTAAAAAAAAAGGCCTTTAATTAGCCAAGCGGGTTTTTATACTTACTAATTCCTAAGGTAACTTTTAAATTTTATTATTATAAAAGGCTTATATAAAACTTGGCCTTATAAATAGCTCCAAGGGCCTATTTAAAAAATTTTTAATAATAAATTTTATGCCCCCAAGCGCCTTAATATTTTTTTATTAATTTAGCTAGTAAGTAGTTACTTAAAAAAGATAAATAAGCACGCCTAGCTTTTTTTTTTTTTTTTTAGTTTTTAAGCTTAGCGTGCTTAGGGGGTAAAACTTTAGTAACTTTAGTTTTTTTTTTAAAATATTTAAGCGCAGGCATAAATAATATAATACTAATAATTATATATATAATTTAAATTTAAATAATACTTCCTTGAATAATTTAAATAATTTTAATTATATTTAATTTATTTTTTTTACTTTTTATTAAAATCCTGTAAAAAAATAGCTTTATTAAAATAATTTACCTTTTTTTTCCAAGCGCTAAAGTAATTTTAAAAATTATTTATTTTATAATAAGTTTTTAAAGGCTATAAATCTTAAATTAGGAGCTTTTTATAAAATAAAAGTATAAAAAGTAGTAAATAAATAAAAGGCAGGAATAAATAAGCTAATTTTTTTATTATAAGTTTTTATTTATAAACTTAATATTAATAACTATTTTATTAAAGCTAAAGCCCGAATTTATATGCACGGAGATTTAAAACTAAAATTTTTTAAAAAAAATTAAGTAATAATAGCCTTAGCAAGGGCCTTTAAAGCTTTTATAATATTTATAGCTACTTTTAACCTTAATTTTAATTAAAAAAATACTATTAATATATTTTTTAACGCTACCCTTAAAAAGGTAGTATATTTTTACTTTTTAAATAGCTACAAGTAGCGGGGTAAGTTACTAAAAACCCTTAAAGTTATTTATAAACTTTAAAAGTTTTTATACCTTTAATAGCTTAATTTAGCTATAATACTATAAAAATTTAACTTTACTATAGTTTTTAAAAAAAAGTGCTTTTATATTAGTAAGTTTATAATTTTTCTTATTTATATAAATAATATTATTATTATAAACTTTTTTATTAAAAAAGGCCAAGCTACTATAGCTACTTTTAAAAAAATTAGTAGTAAAGTATAAGCTTTAATATTTTAGTAAAGTAAAATAGTTCCTAAAAGTTCAAATTATTTAAAATAAAAAAAAGCGCAAGGTTTGGTTATATTAAGACTTTTATATTAAAGTAATTATAAATTAATTTTACTTAAATATAATAGTTTAACCTTTAAAAATACCTTTTTTTTTTTAGCAAGCTTTATTTAAACTCTGGTACTGCTACACCTTAATAAATTAAAAAAATAAGGTTTAAAATTAGCTTAGTTAAATATATAAGCATGCTTACCTATTTAAATATTTTTTATATTATTAATTAATTATTAAAACACCTAGTTAATCCAGCAAATTATTATTAATATATAATAAATTAACTTATTTTTTATTTTTATAATACATGCTTTATAGCTTTTAAATACTCTGGTTTAAATAGCTTTAAAAATAAGCTTATTTTAAAGGCATATAATTTTTATAAGGCTTACTTTAATACAGCCTTTATTAATTAATTTAATTACTTTTTTAGCGCAGGCTATATTTGCAAGCTATATAATAATTTAATTAAATAAAAAGCTATAAAGTAATACTTAGTTATAACTTTAATAATTAAAATAAAATTACTTACTTTATTTAAGGTTTTTAAAGTAACTTACTAGTAGCACCAGGTTTTTAATTTAATATAATTTAATTTTTAATACTATTTTTTAGTTTAATATAATAATAAATAAATTATTAATATTTTTACTAGCCTTAATATCTAGTATTAATTAAAACTTTAGTATATTAATATTTATAACTTATAGCTTTAATAAAAAGTTTAGTATAAAAACCTTAAAATTAAATAAACTTTTATTAATTAAATAATTATAAATAGCCTTATTAAGCCACTTACTAAATAATAATACTATAAATTTATTAAAATACTTAGTTTAGTAAACATCTCTAGCCTTATTTTTAGTATTTAATAGGTATTAAGGGGGTGTGTTAGCTAAAGATAAAGTTTAATAAAGTTTTTATTTATTAATACCTTTATATACCATGTTAGTATAAAAAAGTAAGGCGCTTAATACCTTATTATTTTAGTAAAAAAATTAGGCTATTAATAAGTTTTTAAAAGCTTAAAATATTTATATAAACCCCTAGGTAGCTCTAGCTTTTAATAAATAACTTGCTTTTTTTTTATTCTTTTTTATAGTATTTAATTAATAGCTTTACTAGTCAGTATGGTATACAAAGGGCCTCATAAAACTTTTAGGCACGTAATAAATAATACCTGCTAATAATTATATATTAAAATAATAAATAAAAAACAGGTACCTAGCCTATAAGCTTTAGTAAAAGTTACCCTTTAAAATAAAAAGCCTTTTTATATATAAACCTATTTAAATAAGCTAATTACCTAGCGGTGGCACGCCCCTATACCCCAAGGGAGGTCTAAAACATTAGGCGTACGCCTAGTAATCCCCGGGGCGTTAAATATCACTACTACTACTACTACAGGAAGAGTTAAAACTAGCAATGTCTCTGGCTGGGTAAGCCATTTTCCTCCCCGTGTTGATCCTTCAAACATAATGTTTGCTGGCGCTCTAAGTACAAAACGATCCACATTCGAAGAACGTCTACCGGCCGACCGAGTCGGAGCTCCGAAGCCGATGCGGGCCGAAGCCGAGCTGTGCCGGGCTCGGGCCGAGTCCGCGTTCTCGCAAATGCCAAAGATTGAGCGAGCCCTGAATAGCCACAACGAATAGTAATCAGATAGACGTTGACTTGAAGCTGCTCGGAATCCTCTTTTAAAGCCGGTTATAGTCAGCAAACAGAAAGGCAACGCGACGACGCCAGCTTGTTGAAAACGCAAGGATTCGGCCGGAATCACTTAAATCTAGCAAAAAACAAAAAACATACAACAGCTGGGATTCGCATGTGGTCACCCACCATACTACTAACCAGCCGGCGTGTGGCTTAAGTACGGCTGAGCGGACGGGAAGCCCTGTTCTCCACACCCTGTGGTCGTATGTGCTGGAATGTGATCAACCAGCGCTCTTAGGTTAGGGCTCTTGGCAGCGCCTAGGCTACGAGGTCTCCCAAAGCAGTACTTACGTTTGATCAGGGCACCCATCACCCATCACTCTTGGTCTGCAACCCCTGCAACGTTCCTACGGTGGGTCAAGTTGACTTCAGGCTTCTGGAGGGAAAGGCCATATCCTCCGGGCTGCTTCGGGCGCCAGCTCTTCGCTCATCATTTTGCTATACATCGTATAGAGCTCGCGATTTGCCTCTTTCGTCGCCTCCCATCTGTCATGCGGAACCCAGCCGGAGCTATCGGTCAGCAGATGCTTCGTCACAAGATCCCACAGATAAACACTGTCTTCATATTGCATCCTTTGTTCATCGTGCTTTTTCCTTTCATCTTCTGGGATCTGGAAGGGACAATTCCCTTGGAGACCCAATGCAGACCAGTCCTCGGACAAACGGATCAGACATTCGCGTATTGGGACCAAACTGCCATGGGAGGATAACTGGCTGCAAACGAAGGGCTCCCACAGTCTGCGATCCAGCCTCATAGCATCGTGAACGTGTTGGTTATGCGCGAGGCAGGACATCTCGTAGTACTTACACCTCAATGCCAAGTCTTTCTCGTTGGTGGCTTGCTCTTGCTGCTCGGGACTTAGATCCTCGAAACCATCAGGCAAGCCCGGTAAGTCAGGGCCAATCGTGTAATTCTTTGGTGGCGTAAGAAAATCCGGGAATCGAGCTTGTAGGAACAAGGGGGCGGACTGGGCCGATTGCCAGTCGATAATTCCTTCGATAGTACTAGGCTCGCTTGGCGAGACAAAGATATTTCCCAAGTGCAAGTCGGTATGCCATAGGACGGGCTCAGAAAAATCTAGCACGCGTTCGTCATGCGACAATGTCGGCAGTATCATGTTCACTCTTTCCAGGAGGCTTTGATATTCATCTGCAGATTGGGATTCGTCGAAATGATCGAGTTCACGCTGCACCTCTGCTCCTGACCCTGCAATATGAGCAAACTCTCGCTGGACAGTTGACGACGCGTATTCCGGTAAGCCCACCCCTAGGACCAGTCAGGATCGTTCCTCAAATGCCAGGAAGACAAGAAATGTACATACACGGCCCCAGATCTTTGGACAAGGACCGAGACATGTCAACTGAATTGCCGTGCCACCATGTTCGTTTACACGATGGCCCAATGCAAAAGAGCCCCTCCGGATCCAGCTCCGGAGGGAGCGGATACTGTCGGATCGCAGCAGGCAACGACTCGCGAAGGAAAAGACTGCCGTATGCCGGAAAAGCTATACCGGCAAGCTCTTTCTCAACTTGTACGACTTGATCGATTACTTTGTAGCGCTGCAACGTGCTCATTGTCGCCCACGTCTCTGCCAACGCGACCCCGCCAATCTTCTCCATGATGATGAATTCCGCGCCTACGGGATTTGCAGCATCTGAGCTCCACGCAAAGACCCTCGGCACCCGAATAGACGTTCTCGACTGCACTATCAGGGAAGTTAGCTATCTGGGTCGAATTATCAGCGTGAGCACATACGGAATTTCAGAGTCGCAACTTCAGACGCAGTGGTCAGCGACTGTGGACCGGCGTTTGGACAAGGGAGCTTTGCGATGACCTCGTTGCCATCGTCCATGGTCAGGAGCAGTGCTTTGTTGAAGTTTCCTTCCAGTTTGACAACGCGAGTACACTTTGCTGTGTCGCTGAACTGTGTAGCAGCTAGGCGACACAGTTGATCCAGGTTAAATTTCACATAACGCGCTTGCTGCTGGACCTTTTCGTCGACAAGCCATCGACCTGAGGTGTAGCGAAAGAGGTCCTTCGAGCCTGAAGACTGTTTCATTGGAATTGTTTGGTGGAAGAGTCGTTTTGACTGCGCGAAAGCTGGCTTGATAGGAGCAGAATGAGCGGCGCGTCGACAACTGCAAGGCAGAGCCCTCGAGAGCGAGTGTCCAGCTTTCAAGCGAGTCAGATACGGGAATAGTGACTTTGCACTCATAGTAGAAACAACGCCTTTGCTGTGGCAGTCGCGAAGCAGATTGGATAAGATTGATGGCACGACGGGCCCTCAGGACAATTTGCCGCTTGTCACCCTTTCTGCCGCGAGCTACCACGTGTAATCAGTGGCATGTATATTTAGCAGTAACAGGTGAATCTATCCTATTATATGTGCTAAAACTACAGGCCTGTCTTTTACCCTTCTAAACCAGGCCCTTGAGCTACTTGATTTTATAGTTGGGTCAGGGCTTTTACGCAGAGAATCAACTACTCTAACACCGGGGCTTCCTACAAGTTAGGATTAGTTAACTGTCAGAGGAGGAATTCTCGGCCTGAACGGTCTTGCCAATTCGGCCAATATTTCCCTGATAGCATATATATCTTCCGGAACATTATGCTGGCTGTCGGAACTCCCTAGGTAGCATGCAACACCTAAAAAAACAGCCTTACTTCCTTTCCACGCACGTCCTCCCCTCTTCAAAAGAGCAATATTGCGAGACCTCCCGCGACAGCGCCCTAACCGGCACCAGGAACGCGTTATCTGACCAGATGAACCGCCTCATACACTCATGCACCTTGGGCCAGGACGAGTAATCATCGTCAGATTTCAGGCGCAGCAGGTCTAGATACCCGGAGCGGACAGGCCCCACAGGAGCAAACGCGCCGCCAACATACAGCAGCCAGAGGAGCAAATCAGGATGCTCGTTCCAGACCAGGGAATCGCAGGTCTGTTGGAGGTTAAGCAGGAGCTCGGATGAGATGTGGGACTGCGAGGCTACCGTTAGTATGATTTGGTTCAGGAATGGACATGGCATACCGGAATGACCAGCTCACACCACACCTTACAGCACAGCGTCACAGAGCACAAGTACGCCGCAAGACGACAGCACTTCTGCAGCGGACTTAATCCCGACAGAGCAACGAGTCGTGACTGGACCGACGCAGTATGGTTGTTGATATGGAGCATCTGCATGGCATCCGTCCTGGCCGGTCTAGGCCTGTCGCGGATACACTGCAGAGCATGGAGATCCTGCAGCACGGCACAGAATTCCACACCAAGGATGTAAGCTCGGGACTTGAACCCCAGCGGGAGATGATAGTGGCTTGGGACGAAGGGGTCGCGGGCCCAGAGGAGTTCGGCGAAGGTTGCGTGGTCGACTATGCGTTTTGAGTTTGCAAGGATGGACGCGTTCAGGTCTTGCCTAGGTGTGATATGGTCAGATTCAGCAAGCGCGAGGCAGTGCGTGATACTGGCATACCAGAAGATGGCTCGCTTGATTCCAGCCGTGAGATAGATGCTCTTGCTCCGGCAGATCTTCAGGAGCTGATGCACCGCACTCATGTGCAGCTCTACCTGGGCCTTTAGGCCAAGACGAGCCTGGCCACCGCGCATTAGCAAATAAGGCCCATAGACTGACTTCAAGGTCGTGCTCACATACCGCCACACCAGCGATCAACAGTATAGCGCCGATGGTCGCCTCCGAAGCAGCCTCATCAACTGCATCCATCTGTTCGCGGATATATGTGATGGCTTGGCCCTGGTAACGCAGACACTCTTGATCAATGCTACCACCGGTAACTGCAAAGGAAAGGGACAGCATCACGGCGTTGGCAAGGGCGGGATCATCAAAGCCAGTCTTGAAGACCGAGCGGAAACTCTGGAAGGCGAGTTCCTCGGCCATGCTGAAGACCGGCTCGGGGGCTTGCCTCGCCCTGTCTGGTGGCTTATTAGTCCTAGTATATTGGACGTATAGGCGGGACATACAGTCAGCCAGTAGAATTTGCAACCTCGATGAATCCACTGCGAGGGTCTCGAATGGATCCAGGCCATTCGATATTTGCCCAGAAATGGGCGCCTTGCGAGCGACGCTCTGAGACAATCCAAACTCCACGGAACCCCCGCGGTCCTCGAGTGTTGTTACGATAAAATTATTTCTGGCAAGCTGCTGACGTTTCCGCTTCTTTTCTAGGGCTTTCTTCACAGCATGAGAGCGGGCCTGACGCCGCGCCGCCCTGTCCTTTGCGTCATCGTTGACTTGGATCGAGATGAACTGGAAATCAGCAGCCATTCTTCAGGCAAGACCACTTTGCAGATGGACTGATGTGTTTCTTGGTAACTGGAAGTGAGTGTGCCAAGCGTAGGAGCTTCAGCTCGGCGACTTTGCTTAGAAATCGGCGCCCGGGCAATGAAGCGAATGGCTAGTCCGAATCAGGAAGAACCTCATTTCCTATTAGGGAAGAACCTCTCAGCCCTAAGATTTGTCAGAAGGCCTGATATTCTCCCGTTGTCCCTGCTAAGAGGAGATGGTGTATAAAAACAGTGGTTTCGGTCTACTGCCACAATCAACATCAATCATCTTCAAAGATCATCAAACACCAGTTCACAGATAAAACAATCACCAGCACAATGACAGACTCCCGCCTCTTCAAGCCCCTCAAAATCGGCCCCATCGAGGTCCAGCACCGCATCGGCATGGCCCCTCTAACCCGCCGCCGCGCAACAGCCGACCGGGTCCCAACGCCCCTGATGAAAGAGTACTACGCGCAACGAGCCTCCATCCCAGGAACCCTGCTCATCACAGAGGGCACGCTGGTTTCGGCAGCCGCGGGCGGCGGGTTCCCCAGTGCGCCCGGGATCTGGCGCGGCGAGCAGATCGCAGCATGGAAGGAAATCACGGACGCGGTCCACAAGAAGGGCAGCTTCATCTTCGTGCAGCTCTTCGCCATGGGCCGGGCGGCTGATAGTGACGTCGCAGGGAGCGAGGGGATCGAGATCGTGGGCCCCAGCGCGATTCCGATCCCGCATGGCGAGAAGCCCGGTGCGCCGACGCCAAGGGAAATGACCATTGCCGAGATCAAGCAGACGGTCGCTGACTTTGTGGCGGCTTCGCGGAATGCGAGAGCCGCGGGGTTTGATGGCGTGGAGATCCACGCGGCGAATGGGTATCTGCTCGACCAGTTTCTTCAGGACACGGCCAACCAGCGCGAGGACGAGTATGGAGGGAGCGTGGCGAATAGGTCGCGACTGCTGCGTGAAGTCATGCACGAGGTGTCGAAGGCCATTGGGCCCGAGCGTGTGGGATTGCGTCTGAGCCCCTGGTCTCGGTTCCAGGGGATGCGGATGGAATGTCCGATTCCGCAACATGTGAATATCATCGACAAAGCGAGGGATCTTGGCATTGCATACCTGCATCTCGTTGAATCGCGGATCTTCGGCGCTTGGGTTTATGAGGGGAGTGTGGATGAGGATCATGAGACACTGGACTTTGCGTACGAGCGCTGGGATGGGCCGATTCTGGTTGCGGGGGGATATGGGCTTGAAACGGCGCAGAAGCTCGTTGATGAGCAGTACCCGGATAAGGAGATTGTCGTCATGTTTGGGAGGCATTTCATCTCGAACCCGGATCTGGTGTTTAAGCTGAAGGAAGGGGTGAACCTGACCAGGTACCAGCGCGAGACGTTCTATGCGAGCAGTTCGGCGGAGGGGTACGTTGATTATCCGTTTAGCAGCGAATACGAGGCGAGTGTGAGGACTTAGATGGCTCTGGATACTTAGGTATAGGTACTAGAGAGCCGAGATACTGCTAAGTTCGAGGACAAATCAACCACCTGCGAGGCACTAGGGCCATTTCTTCTTCTTCTTGCAACTTGATTCCGTATCTGCGGTCTTCAACCGTCTCAACTGACCTTCCTTAGTCGTCTACCGGACATTTGAAGGTGAAAACGCCAGTTATTAGGGAATATCAATCACCCCAAAGCCCGTGTAGTCGCCGTCGACCTCGACGTATCCGGAGTAGAAGCCATACGTCGACCCATCCATCACATACTCCTGATCAGGCCTAAAGCTCTTGACACGGAACTTCTTTCCATCTCCCAGGGTAACGGTATACTGCAGCGGATATGCACGACCGGAAGCGGGTGAGTTGAAGACAAGTGTATCCGAGGCTTCAAAAGCTGCAATAGGGATGACAGTATTCCCACTGGCACGCTTATTTTGAATCGTCACGAAGGCCTTGTCCCCATCGATGCTATCCTGCCAGTTCCAGACGGAAAGGTAACACTGCGAGTTATCCGGCCCAGCCACGTACAGTCCGAACCAGGTGAAGCCGTCTGGCAGCGTCGGTCCCCATTGGCGGTCGTACCAGGTAAGCGAGTTTCTGGAGTCGATAGTCAGAGTTTTATTTCCGACGACGAGTGTACCGCTCGGTCGAGCAGCGGGCAGTGAGATCTGGTGCTCGATACCGCCGCCCCATTGGAACGAGCCCAGCCCGGCGTTGAGGATTGCGGGACCGTGCATGTTGATGTCGATGTCGAACTCTGTGTCCGGGAGGGCGCTGAAGATGCGCATTGACGGGAATGCTTCGGCAGCGGAATTGGAGTTGGAGATTGTTTCCATGCTGAATCGGCCGTCGTGGGTGGTGATGTTGAATAGCTCGGCGGTGCCGTCACTTCCGTCGGCGAGGACAAGACCAAGGTAATTCCTGGGGAAGGTCGAGAGAGGGTCATCTAGCGAGAGGATTCCTGCGCGTTGAATTGCGGCGCCATTCTGGATGATGACATTGGCGCTCACGAGGAAACGGCGGTTGTCGGTGGTGCGGATGAAGCTGGAGGCCCAGAAGGAGTCGAGTCCGTGGCTTGCTTTGACGAGACGAATGTCGGAGGTGTCGTAGAGGACGGGAAGGTTGTTCTAGATGAAGTCAGAAAAAGGAGCGGGATTGGGATGGTTCAAGTGTCAGTAACGTACGATTGCCGATGCGATCGAGTTCAGACTCTGTGCAGCAGCGAGTCGAAGGCCCTGGAGACAGAGAAAGAAGGCGACAAGAGCGGCGATGGCCATGTTCTCTGCTGGTGTTGATTAACACTCCTCAAGCTGTCCTTGGAGCTGCAGACGTGTGTTTCTTTGTGAGAACTGCAACTGGCGTGTCCAGCCTTGAAGATGTCGGGTGTAACGTGTGTTGATCAATAATAAGTGAAACATCAACACTCAACCAGTTACCCTGCCAACCAACACAACACGCTGAACAGAATACGAGCCTTGGCTTGCTGCAGGCTTGAGCTTAGGTATACCTGTCCCGTATATCTGGTACGTGCTATAACCAAGTTAAGCTCGGCAACTCCCACCTGCCGGTCCAGCAACCTATCACACTCAAAACATCTCGTCTTCAGTTATCTCGAAACCCTATGGGAGATTGATCGACAGCTGGACCCCCGGAGAGCTTACTGCCAATGGTTGAAAACTCCTTATGATAAATATGATACCTGGCAATTGGAGCTACAACCTCCAGGGGGAATTGTGATCTCTTTGTTCAACAGATCTACAAGGCTAGACACCGCGGTTGGAGGCCAAGGCGCCTACAGCCTTTTAGTACAGACTCATCATAGTAGTTCAAGCTGATAACAGCAATTTGAGTCAATTGCTTTGCGTTGCTAACCCTCTGTAACCGTTCATAGGTCTGAGTTAAGCTCGAATTCTACGTTACTCTGCCTGAACGCACTATGCTACACACCCCGTTGATTTCAAGGTATCGCTTGGGCTTCTCCTTCGAAAACTACAAGACATCAATGGCACTCAAGAACGCGAAGGAAAGGACTAGGCCAAGGGAAGGAAGCACTAGCAGCACTACGAGGCTGTTGAGTTTACTAGTACAGATACCTTGCGATCGCCATTGCCATAACCGGGGACACTTAGGGCTAACTCGCCATTCCTGCTCCAACTCAATTACGTGCGGACAGACCCAACCTGACTAGGTTCATCAAAGACTGCTACAGTTACCAGGAGGCCCGAGATAGTATCCTAGGTACCCATGGTATTTACATCGTCCCTACCGGCCTAGTGGCCAACGCATTGCTCATGCTCAGGGTTCTCTTTAGGACTGGTATATTGAACATGAAAATAGATATCCATTCTCTAATGCTACCTAGACTCATCATGAGTGCACTTCCATAATCCCGCTCCCAGTCCCATTATCCCAGCTATACTCCGGCCGAACCCAGAAATAAAACTTCAAAAAATTCAAGTACGCCATCCCCGTATACGTAACAGGCACATATCTCGCCCCCCTGCGAATCCACCACATCATAACACCCGCAGCCCAGTCCGCAGACACAATTGCCCTCCCCATTCGCGACTGAAACGCAGCAGGGACAATATGCCGGTATACAACGCGCGAATCGTCATACAGCGCCCGGGCATACGGCAAGAACGCCCGCTTCGAGGCGAGATACCGTTGCATTTCGGGATTTCCAAAGGCCGGGTGGAGTTCGATCTCGCTGCCGACGTACCAGATCTCGGGGAGGGTCTTCTTTGCGTTCTCGTTCTTCTGGCGGACGTTTTGTTTATGGGAAAGGGACAGCTGGATAAGGCGGATGGTGTCGTTGCAGTTGGCGCCCATTGCGTCCTCGCCTTTAGTGCCGTGCGCCAGGATGAGGATATCCGGCTGGACCTGACTCAAGACATTCCCAACGCGGCTGAAGTCGTCATGCGTCCAGTGCGTACCGAATTTCAACGCCGTGATATCTCGAACACCCTCAGCCTGTAACCGGCGTATAATCGCCGATCCGAACGCCCCTGAAGCGCCAGTGATAACGACGTTCTTACCGCGCAGGGAGTACGCGGTTCCGGCTATCCAGTCGAAGAACTTCACCACGGAGCCCATGTACCGATCTGGGTGGACGTGATGGAGGGCGTGGAATTCGGGGCCCACAAAGAGCCAGGACGTGTCTTTCGGGACGGTTTTGTAGCTAATATGGTTTGAGTCGCGGCCACTCATGCAAATTACGACGAGCATCCGGATAATGTGCATTGCAAGGATAACACTTAGTGGAGTAACGGATTGAGAATCGAGCGAGGTCTGGCGGGCGAGGAGGAGGAAGAAAAGCCAGCCCAGGATACTTCCAGTATGGAGGCAGACCATCTCGAATGGTAATGCAATGAAAGCATTCTGCCACCGGTATTTAGGGTTGAAGGCCAACGAGTGGTTATAGTAGAGGTGGTGGTATTTGTGGCACTGGGAAAGCCATCGTAGGGCTCTGTATTTGGACGTGGACCATTGATGGGCGAGGTAGTGCACTATATCGAAGAATACCGAGCTGCATACGTATAGATAGGCAAATAATCCACAGGAGAGAAGTAAAGACATCTTGAGCAAACAAAAAGCCTGCAACTTCCAAGCGGATAGAGCACGTCCGGTCGAAAGCCTACTTATAAAGCCCCTCCCTAAAAAATATCATGTCTATATGATCACCATCTGCTAGCTACTGATGGTAAAAAGGTATCGTCGCTCGTATCCCAAACGAATGCGTTACTTGTATCCGAGGCTCCACAAGGACGGTCTGCACAGCCCACCAGACCCCCTTTTCTACTAAAAGGAATGAATAGTTACTGTATGTAGAAGTCTCTTGTATTGCTTGGTGTACTAAGCTAAATATTTTAGGGATAAATAAAGAGTTTTATAGGTGGCTATTTAAGCTAAAAAAACCTTTTTTTACTAAAGCCCTAAGGCCGCCGGTGGCCTTAGGTATTTACTTTTAGTACTTTTTTTTATTTATACTAAAAACTTTTTTAAATTAGTAAGCCGTAGGCTGCTAGTATAAAAAAAGTTTTTTTTAAATTAATAAGTTATAAATTATTAATATTAGGAAAAGGCTTTCCTAAAAATATAATTTATAAGTAAGTATTAAAAAGCTAGTAATTAAAATAATAAAAATAATAAGTATTAATAAAAGCTTTAAATATTAATAGGCCTAAGTAGTCCCTAAAAATATAAGTAAATAATAATAAAAAATATAAAATAATAAACTTTTAATAAAAACTTTAGGCACTAGGTAGCCTAAAATAAATTAAATAATAAATAATAAGCTAAGTAATTTATAAATTTAAGGGCTAGCTAGTATATTTACTAGCTTTTTTATAAATTATATAGCCTTTATATAACTAAAAAAGTAATAATAAATATTAAAACATGTAAAAGTTATTTTAAAGGCAAGAATAAGGCCTAATTTATATAAAAGGTATTATTAATTAGTAATAATAAACTAGTATATAATAATTTATTTAGAAATCTTAATCCCTAGTATAAGGTAAATTACCTAGCATAGTAATATATTAAATTTACTAAAATATATATTTTAAGTATTAATTTTTTTTAAAAAATTTAGTACTAGTATAATACTACATATCCTAAAAAATAGGGAATTGCTATTCTCACGGTAACTTTCCTATTCTTATGGTAATTAGCGCCCTTTGGCCGCGCTCGCGCGGCCGCTAGCTATATTTATATTAATATATAAAAAGGCTATTACTAAGCTTATTTAGGCTCCGCCTTTTAATTTTGCCTGGTAAAAAACTTAGCGCGCATTAATATTATTAATATTTTTAAATTTTAATTTTTTATATAAAAATTAATATTTTAAACTTAACTAAATATAGGCAAGTTTTAACTTTTAGGTGGCCGTGTATACTAACTAATAAAAATATATTATTTAAAATATAAATTCTTATTTTTACTTTTTTTACTGCGCTACGCTTAACTACAAACACTTACTTTAATAAAAAATTTTAACACTTTTCTTACCCCCCTTTTTAACTAGTTAATTTATATATTTAAACTTAAATAAATCTTGCTTAGTAAAATTTTTTAATTAATTTAAAGCCTTTTAAGGCCTTTTCTTTTATTATTTTTTTAGCAAAAAATAAATATAAGGGTGTTAAAAATATATAAAAAGTTAAGATTTTAAAATTAAAAGCTATTAATTATAAAACTTTTTAAGGGCAAGGCTTTAGTTATTATAAAGTATTTTTTAAATTTAATAAATATAGGGGAGTTTAAGGCTTTACTTATAAGTACTTATATAATACTTAATTAATTTATTAAGGCACTTTAATAAATAAAAATTTATTATTTTAATTACCTTTTACATGGTATATATAAAAACCTTTATAATAATATTTTTAAAAAGTTAATACTTATATTAAGGTAAAGGCCTTAAAATATTATTAATATATTAATATTAAGCCTTTATATTTTAAGCCTTAATAATATTATTAATAAAAGTTATTATATAAATTAGCTTGCTTTAGGATAACTTTAAATTTTTTTAATTAATAATAAAATAACTTTATTTAAAAGGTTAATAGCTAGCTAAAATATAAATAAGTATTAGTATAATAAGCCAGGAAGAATTTTTTAGTATTTTTTTAAAGCTATTTTTTTTTAATATATTATAAAAAATTTTTATATATAAGCTACTTATATATTTTTTTAAAGGCCCTTTATTAGCTTTTAAAAAAAGTTTTTATTAAAGATTATATAGCTTAAAACTATAATTATAATATTATAATTTACTACTTATTAACCCTTTAACTTTATTTTTTATTATTTAAATTAAGGGTATCCTAAAGTATAATTAATATAGCCTGCTTTGCTTAGCTAAGGATTTTTTAGTTAATATATTAAATATAAAAAATTTAATTAATTATAAAAAAAATAATACTAAGCGCCTTAATAAAAGCTTTATTTTTATTAATAATAATAACCCCGGGTATTTTAAGGCCTTTTTATATATAAAAATTATAAAATTATTATAATATTTAGGTATATAATAGCTTGGTTTTATTTTTTATAAAGCTATATATAATAATAAAGGTTTTATTACACGTAGTAACTTTAATAATTATATAAAAAGGTAAAAGGTACTAGTTTATTTTATAAGTATAGTTAATAATAATTATAAAGAGGTTTTATTTAAGTTACTTAATTAAGGTTAAATAGGCTAGAAATACGCAAGTTAGCTTTTTTTTAAAGTTTATTTTATACTTTATAAAGCTGCCCTTTTATTAAGGTAGCTAGTTAATAAGTACTTTAGTTAATATTTTATTATTTAAAAATTAATATTAAAACTTATTTTAAAAATTATAAAAAATTTTAATTTTTAAAGGGCAAGGCTCCTTTATATATTTTAAATAATTTATAATATATTAAAAATAGTAGCTAGCTTTACTAAATATAAAGCTAAATTTTTTTTTATAGGCCTTAATATACTTTTTATGCTAGTTAAGAATAAAAAAGTCCTTAATTTACTTATAATTATAAAAGCTATAAATAACTTTAAGTACTATAATTAAGGTTTAGCGCCTAATAATAACTTTAAATAAATAATTAATTTAGTAGGACCTAGCACTTTAAGGCTTTAAAAGTAAAATAAGCTTAAAAAAAAGTTTTTTTTTAGTATAGGCATTGCTTTACGGTAGCATTTAAAATTAATAAAATTAATTTTTTATAGTATTTAAGGTACTTACTAGTGCTTTATTTAAAAACCATAAAGTTATTAATTTTTATAAAAAATTTAAAATAAGCCTTTACTTTTTTTATAAAGTTAAAAACCTTTTTAAAGCTATTTTTAAGCTCTAAAATTTTATTATATTAATTTTTAATTTTAAAATTATATTTATTAATAAAGGGCTTGTTAGGGGATTTATTTTTTAAATTATTAAATAAATAAATAAAACTAGTATTTAATACCTAATCTAAAAATAAAATTTTATTAAAATTAAACTTTATAATATTAAGCTCTTGTTTTATATAAATTATAACTTTATAAAGTTTAAAAATATTTTTATAATATTAAGCTTGGCTATAGGGTTATTAGTACTAATTAAGTTTAATTTATAGCTATAAAGTAGTAGGCTATAAAGCTAGTATAAATATGGCTAGTGGCGGTAGCAAGCGCGGCTAGGGGGCGCTAATTACCGTGAGATTGGCAAAGTTACCGTGAGAATAGCAATTCCCAAAAAATATAGCATTAGCCTAGTAACTATAATAAGCATAATTAAGCCCTAAATATAAAGTTTTTAAGGCGTAGGCCAGCGGGATTATAGCAGGAATTATAATCCTAAATAATAATTTTTTTTTATTAAAAAATAAAATTACTATAGTAGCCTACATGTGCTAAAAGCTAATAATATTATTTAATTACCTAATTTAAAAAAGCCCTAGGGTTTTAAAGGCCGCTAGCCATATAATATAATTATACTTTAAAACCTAAAAAAATATTAAATAAAAATTTTAATTAAGGTAGTTAATAAGCTAGCCACGCTAGTAAACCTATATTTTAATATTTAAAAATAAAATTTCCTATGGGTAAATATAAAAAGCACTAGAAATTTTATTAAATTAAGCTAAAAATATATTAATTTTTAATATTATAATTAGGGTATTATATAAAACTAAAATAAGGTTTTAAAATAATATAATATTATACTATTTTTGCCGCAGGGTTAATCCCTAAAAATAAAAATAAAGTAATAATAAGCTAAAAATAAAAATAATTAAATATAGTTTTATAATACGCGAGTTATTATAAGTTTAATATAAAAAAGGCTAATTTTAGTATAAAAATTATTAAAAAACCTACTTATATAAGTTTAAAAAAAATCCCTAGTAAGGCTTTAAAGTATTTAAATACTTTAGGCCCTAGTAGCTTAGTAAGGCTATTTATTATTTATTTTTTAATAAAAATAAACTAAATATTAATTATATTTTTAGCCTTTTTTTTTAAATAAAATAGTGCTAAATATTAATATACTTACTTTAGGTATAAAACTAGGGGTTACTAGCTAGTATTATAATATTTTTATAATTTTTATAAATTATAATAATTATAAAATCTACCTTTTAAGTATTTATAAGCTTTTTTAGTAAGTAATAAAGTTAAATAATTTTTTTAATAGCTTATATCTCCCTTATATACTTAACTTTATAAAAAAATAAAGCTATAGTAGGCTAACACTTAAAAAACTAGTTAATAATTATAAAATTTATATAAAATATATATTTAAAGGTAAAATAGCATGTTTTTAAATTACCACCTTAATTAATATTAATATAGCTAGTTAGTAATTAAAAATCCCTAAAAAATATTAGTTTATAGTTTACAAAGCCCTAAAAATAGTAAAACACGTACTTAATAGCTACTATATATTTTTTTATAAGTTTAGTAAGAAAATAGCTTAAAATAAATATAAAATAGGTAATATTAGCCTGGGTTCCTAGCATAAAATATATTAAAAATTTAATAATACTTTAATATTATTTTAAAATATTTATTAAAGCTAAGTACTTTTTAAGAGCAGGCTTTAGCTTTAAGTAGGGATTTATTAGCATGCTATAAATTTTAAAGTTATTTATATTAAACTAGTAAAAAATCTTATTTATATAGCCAAGTTAAAAAAGCTAAAATATTTAATTAACTTAATTTTAATAAACCTTTATACTAAGGTAATAATAGCATAAACTAAAATTAAATATTTTAAAGCACTTACTTAGGGTATTTTTAATTTTTTAAATCTAGATTTTATTCCTGCTAACTAGTAAGAAATTATTTATATATATAATAATAAAAATCTTGCTATTAATAAAAACTTTTAGGTTTAAATAAATAAAATAAAAGCTTAATATAGCTAAAAAATTTATAAGTAATTAGTACTAAATCCGCGGTACTTACTTTAAGTTATAAAAAGCCTTTTAAAGCTAGTAAATATACTTAAAGTTATTAATAAAAAAATAAGGCTGCTTTATAAAAATTATAATATTAATATTTTTATATAAAAATATTATTTTTATATTTATTTATTTAATTTTAAGGTCTAGCGCGGTAATAATAAAAAATAACTTATAACTTATTAATTTTATTACCCTAGTAAAAATTTTATAATAATTAAGCTTATAAACTTACTTAAAGTTATAAACCACCTAGCAAGCTTTATAATAAAAAATCTAGCCTTTTAATTTTTTTTTAATTTTTAGGACTTATTTATTAAAAAGTAAGTATTTTTTAGCTAGTAGGTTAATAAGATTTTAGGTTTTATTTTTTATTAAAAAATTATATTTATTTTACATGCCCTTAAACCACTTATTTTATTTATTTTTAGCTTTAGCTTACTAAATTATTAATTTATTTTTTTTAAAAATTTACTTATAAAATATTATAGCTAGTATTAAAATATTATTTAGGCCAGGCTTGCTAGCTAATATTTAAAGGTTATTTAAATAAGGTTTACTAGTTAAGGTAATTTTATTTTATATAGCTTTAGTAATATTTTAAGAATAAAATAAATAAGCTAGCTTATTTAAAATTTAAAAAGCTTTTTTAAAATTAATAATAGCCTAAGCACATGTATAATATACCAGGCTAGTATTATAAAAGCTAAAATTTAGGTTTTTTAAAAATATATTAGCTTTAATAGCTAAATTAATAACTTTTATTACTAAATTTTTAGGATTTATATACCTAGAAAGGTCCCTAAGAGCTAGGCTTTTTAAAAATTTATTTTTAAGGTTTTTTTTAGTATTTAAATTAGCATTAGCTTAAGTTAGTAAGTTTTTAAAAATAAAGATTTCTAAAGATACTAAAGCTTTAGGTACCTTAAAAATAAAAATCCCTAGAGGGTTTAAAGCTCTAGGCAGCGCCTTAAAAATAAAAATCCCTAGAAAAGGTAAAGCCTTAAAAATAAAGATTTTTAAAAAAGGTAAAGCCTTAGGGATAAAAATCCCTAAAAATATTAAAGTAACTACTTTTAGTAAAAAATCTAGCCTAATATAATAATTCTTAATAATATTAATATTATATACTAAAACCACGTGGCTATTATTTAAAAAAACCTAGTATAGCTTATTTATTTTTTTATTAAATTTAACTAGCCTTTTAGTTTTTATTTTACTATTTTTATAAAGCTTTTTTTACTTTTTTAGTAGGTTTAAAATATAAACCTTAAACTAAAAAATATAAATATAAAAAATATTTAACTAGTGGCTATACCAGGCTTTAAATAATATAATATTATTTAATATAAAATATAAAGTTTAATTATATAAATAACTAGTATTTTTATAAAACTTAAATCACATGTTAGCTAAGGCTTTAGTATTATATAATATAAATTATATAAGGCCTAGTAGCTTGCTAATAAGTACTTTAACATAGTTATTTTATTTATACTAGTTTATATTAAAGGTTTTTATAATAACTTTAAAGCTATAAATAAGGTATTATAAGTTATAAATATTTTCCCCCCTTTAATTATAGCATACATGGTGTAATAAAAGTTTAAATATATTATACTAGTAAATAATAAAAAAAGCCTAGGTAGTAAATTTATTCTTGCTAGCTAGTATTATAACCTAATAATAATAAGTTTTATTATTTATAATAAAGTTAATATATACTTTTTTATTAAATAAAAGTAAATACAGGCCGGAAATATTTATATAAAGTAATTTAAATAACTAATTAATAAATATTATAATATTTTTATAAGGCTTAGCCCGCTAGTATATAATAATATAAAATTTATAAATATAGCCTTTAGGCATGTGCATGTTATAAACTACCTTTTTTATTTTATTAAGCTAATTTTTAAAGATATAGCCTATTTATTAGTACTAAAGCTAAAAAAATTTATTTTAAAAAATAAAGGTTACTAGTATTAAAATAGCTAGTATTACTAGCCCCTAATAAAAGTTAAAAAAAATACTTTATAAACTTTAGTAATTATATACTATACTAAATTATAATTATATAAGGTAATAATATTAGTATTTTATAGCTTTTTAACTTTTATATTCCACTAGCTAAAGCTAACTAAGTAGCACTTATTTAATAGTTAAAAAATAAAAATTAATATAAAAAATATATTTAGGTAGTATAAAATATTATTTAAAGCTAAAATTTTAAGCTAGCTATTAATATAATAAGGGATTTTTATAATATTAATACCCTAGGTACTAAAAACTTTAAAATTAATACCCTTAATACTAGGGCTAGTATAGGGCTTAAAATCTTAAAATAAAAAATAATTATAAGTAATATATTATATATAGCTATTATTTAGGGTAATTTATTAAATAAGACTATTTTAAATAGTTTTTTACTTAAAATTTAAGTTAATTTAAATTATAAGTACTAGCTTAAGCATAAGCTTTATATTTCCCTTAAATTTAAAGTTTTTTTAGGGGCGCTTAGCGCCCTTATTATTTTAAAAGTTTTTTTAAGTAGTTTTAAGCTTAAAATAAAGTTAATAACAGGTTTTTTAGCTATAAAAAAGCATGTTATAATAAAAGTAATAATATATAATAATATTCACGGTATCCTTATTTTTATATATTTAAATAATATTAAGGTAATTTTTATAATATTTAATATTAAGTTTAAATACCTTATTAAAAAAAAGCACTAAAATACTAGTACCCTAGTTCTAGTTTAATTTAGTAAACTTAGTAATAATTATAAAGTTATTTAAAAAGGTAATTAGCATAATAATATCCCCTAAAAAGCATTTAATAACATAGTTATTAAAGTATATAACCTTAAAATAATTAAATTAATTACCTAGGGCTTGGTAAAAAGTAGTAATAATAAGTTTAATTAAAAAAATAATATTAATATAGGTAAATTCTTGCTAAATCTTCCTAAGTTTCTTACTAAAATTAAGAATACTTTTATTATAAAATAGGAATATTAAATTAGCCCAGGCCTTAAAAATTATAATATTAATATTAAGTTTAAAATAGCTTTTAATCTTATTAAGTAATTTATAAACTATTTATTTATTAATAAAAAGGTTTTATAAATTAAAACCTAAATAATTAAAAATTAAAGCCATGGCCTGGTCTTGGTTTTGCTACTAAATTTTAGCCTTATTATAGTTTATTAAAGGCATGGGCTTAGTAATAACCTTAGTAATAGCGGCCTTAGTAGCAGGTTAAGCAAAAAGTATAGTAATAACTAAAATTTTACTATTAATACTTATATTTTTAACTTGGCTTATAATAAATTATTAGCCAGGGGTCTTAATATTTTTGCTTGCTAAAATTAATATAATAAAAGCTAAAATAATAAAAATAGTTCTTACAGGGCGCCTTTAATTTAATTACTTTAAAAAATAACTATAGCTAGCCTTTTAAAGCTTTAAAAATACCTGCTAGTTTTATTTAACCTACTAGTTTTTTAATATTAAAACCAGGATATTCTCTGCTTTAATTAAGGTTATTTTTCCTATTTTAGTTTAACATAAAAAAATTAAATATAAAAAAACTAAATAATAAAAGGATTAAAATAGTTTAAAAGCTAGAAATTAAAATACTTAAAAATTAAAAACCCAAGGTAATTAAAAATAGTAAGCCCTAAAAAGTTATTATAATAAAATTAAGGTTAAATAAGCTAAAGCTTATACTAAAAAAATTATAAAAAAAAAGGAAAAATTAATAACTAAAAATAGCTAGTTAATTATTTAAAGATTAGTTTAAATTTTTAAGAAATAATTAAAGTTAAAGTTTAAATTAAAAAATTTAAAGATGTTATACTACCTTTAAAGGTCCTAAAACTTTTTAGCTACTAAAAAAAACTTATTTTTATTAAAAAATTAAATACATGTAGCCCTAGAAAGGGGATATTTATAAAATTAAAAATTAATTAAAAAAGTAAAAAAAAAAATAAAAAATTTAAGATAAAATAAAATAAAATTATAATATTTAAACCTTTATAGTAAGGCCTTTGCCCTAAGTATAAGGCTTTTTAATTATTATAATAACTAGTAAAGTTATAAAAAAAATATAAAATTAAATAAGTAAAATAAGAAAATACCATGTATTTAATTAATATAAGTTAACTTAAAAAAAATTTTTTTAATTAAGTATATAAGTTAAGCAAACCCGGGCTTATAACCTACTAAAAAAAATAAATAATTATTATATATAAAAGTTTTTTATATTACTTAGTATACTAAACTAAATATTTTAGGGATAAATAAAAAAGTTTTACGGGTGGTTATTTAGGCTAAAAAAACCTTCCTCCACCGGAGCCCTAAGGCCGCCGGTGGCCTCAGGCACCCACTTCCAGCATTTTCCAGCCCTAACCGCCCAAAAAGGCACCAGAATACGGATACGGCAGACACCACAAGGCAGCAGTCATTTTACCCTGTATATCTATAACACAAGAATTAAGTAACAAGACAAGATGAAACAAACCCCGTGGACCCAACAGGTCGGGAGGGTCCGCAATCAGGGCCCACGCCACTCAACTTCCTAACAGGGGCTCTTTGTTCTTCTCTTCCTCCACTCCAGCTAGCTGCTAAGCCACTGGACATCTCGGAGTCCTCCGTACCAGGTAAGCGGTGCCAGGTAAGCGGGCCAGATACTTATACCGTAGGTCTCGCGGTTCTTTGTCCTCTGCAAGCTAACGAAGATCTCTCCAAGGTTATCTACCGGAGCTCGTAATGAGGAAGAATATGTGTTTTTTATCCCAAGGCAGTCTCTCAAACCTGAAGGATTGGTATTCTGGACATCTACTGGGTCCTGATTAAGATCTCGATGGCCATCGAAAAAATGTCTGCGCTATCAAGGTATAGCTATAGCGAGACACCGCGGGGAGTAGTTGCGTGCCCACTCGAGGTATAATTACCTGAACCATGCTGTATCTTGTCCAAGGGCGGGCTGTATAGAGAAGTGCCGCTGTCAATGAGCCCTGCAAAGCCTGGGGCGAAGAACTCAGGTTTAAGATCCCTGGTCCGTCATTAAAGCCTTAGCTAAGCGGGACAAGCCTTTATGTGTCATCACCTTAACTGTGCTCTACCCTGTCCCAATGGCGGCCTGTATAGGGAAGTGCCGCTGTCAATCAGTCCGACAAAGCCTGGGGTGGAGGGCTCAGGTTTCAGATTCCGATCCACCATTGAATCTTTAGCTAAGCGGAACGACTTAGTCAAATGAAAGCATATGCTATAGATATTCTGGTACGGGGTAGGATAGGAGGGAGGTGCGTTGTCTGGCCGACATCTGGAAGAAATTGGCAACGCTCAGATTAACCTCACAGAATCTCGACAAAGTACCAAGCCTCCGGTGGGATGCTTAAGTCGATGTCCGTCGTTAATTATAGGAGAGCTTTTATATATTATCCGGCCTCGGTGGCCCGTGGGCAGCTACTACTCTACCTCATTGACAATCAATGACATATCCCAGTAGGTAGGTTGCTTCGCTCCCTTACGTGCAACGATACCTAGAATAGATCATGCATTATACTGCCTCCACAAAACCGGGAAAACATCCATAATCCGCTCAACATCCGCCTGGCAATTATACCCATGGAAGCTAAACCGTACTCTTCCATTGCCATTCCACGCATATACCCCAGCCGCGCGCATCTCGGCCACAATCTCTGCTGCACCCTTGCAATGGACAGTCACGCTGGATCCGTGATTCCTCTTCTCTCTGGGCGTCGAGGACGGAACCCCTTCTCTTTCAAGGGCCTCAAGAAGACTAGTCGTGAGAATCTGCACATGTTTCTCAATCTGCGCCGCGTCCCACTGAGCCAGGAAATCCAGACTTTCGCGCAGGATATAGATAGGCAGATGACTCGGGTTCCCCCGCGTGAAGACCAACGCATCATCTCGAAGACTTATGGCCTGCGCTTCCCACTGCGCTCGAGTAGTGGGCAACGGATCAAGCGAGTGCCATCCAGCCGTAGAAGGTCTCCAATCCGGTTGGCGAGTTTGGCTCCAGTACGCGATCGCGACGCCCGTACTGCTTAATAGCCACTTATGGCAGCAGCTGAACGCGAAATCTGCAATTGGAGCGTCGATGGGCGCGTAGCCGGCTGCTTGGCTGTAATCGACGATGAGAATTGCGCCGACTTTATCAGCGACTCGGCGGTAGTAGGATAGGTCAACTCGGGCGCTGGTGAGATACGAGACGTAGCTGACGGCTATCACTCGTGTATTGGGATTCACGACAGAGTCAAGAGCATCGGCGTTGGCGAAGCGTACTTCAGGAACAGCAACACCACCCCTGGTCTGATGAGCTTGACTTCTGATCTTGAAAGGCGCAATCAGGCTCGGGAAATCATCGGCATCAACGACGACATTGTCGCCCTCCTCCCAGTGCAGAGACTCAACGACCATCGAGACCCCGTCTGCAACGCTCGGCGCGAACCCTATTTCGTTTATGCTCGTGGCTTTCCATTCCTGGGAAATAACGACGCGGACGTGGTCCAGCTGCTGAGACTTGAACCTGGGGCCTATATGTCCGGCCGCCTTGTCTTGCATGTATTTTGCAAACGCAGCATTGTGCGAGTTGAGTGGGAGGCTTTCGCCCGCAGCGCAGACATGCGTTATGCCCGGGGTGGAACAAAAAGCGTCGAGGGAGAAGAGGGGCTTGTCTGCCATTGTATTTTGTCCCATGAGATGTGAAAGGCCGAAGAATGATTGATCATGGACGAAGGGAACTCGAGATGGAGTGCAATGACTCACTGCACTCGAATGACGCTATCAGTCCACTGGCTGACCCGCACGCCTTGGCCGAGCCCTATTAGATCTAATATATGGGTAGTGGGGGTTGTCAATGTCTAGGAGCTATGTATACTCCCAGCAGAGAGGCCAGTATGATGACAGCTTCCGGTTTTACGCATTCGCTAAACCAGACGAGTATATTGGCCTGACGACTAAAACATGTGCATCGCTACCTTCTCGCCATGCTTCAGGACATATCTACTCATCAACGAACGCAATGGCGTCAGCAATCTCCTCATCCAAGTCCCTGTTATTGCTGTAGTTCCGGTGCCCTTTACCATCATCACTATCAACATCAAAGGAATATTCTTAAGAACCCTCTTCACCACTGTCCAACGAATCACTGCACTCCCCAGCGTCGGTCTTATTATGAGAGCCTGTGATACCCAGCGTCGCGAGGTACTCCCGTGTGTCAACCGTATGCTGTCTATTGTGCAATTGTGCCAAGGCAGCTTGGAGAATACCATGACCTTCATTGTCCTTTGCGTGTATATCTGCCCCTTTATTGACTAGGTACTCGAGGGCCGGAACAGGTGAGGGCATTCCATCGTATACGCCGAGCACGCAGTGATGGAATGGCGTTCGGCCTCGGAAATCCCTGGCCTCAATATTCGCGCCGCTGTCGACGAGTATTGCCACCAGGGTTGGATTCCGGATAAGCGCTGCACGATGCAACGGCGTTTCTTCGCACACCTGTGCCACGTCAAGCTGGATGCCGGGGTGGTGGGCTAAGATGTACAAGACCTTATGCTTGTCGCTGCCTGGCAGGGCTGGTGGTTCTTCTAACTCAGGTATAGCGAAGTGGAGCGGCGCGCTGCCGCATCTGTTTTGGGCATTTACGTTCGCGCCTCGTGCTAGAAGAAGCCGAACTGTAGCATCGTGACCGCTCATCGCAGCACAGTGAAGAGCTGTATCACCCATATGATCGCGATGGTTAATGTCGGCTTCCTTGTCTAGCAGAAGGCGAACGGTCGAGGTCCAGCCGCGCCGAGAAGCAAGCATCAGCGCAGTTCTACCTGCAGAATCCTGCTGGCCGACATCACACCCGCTCTTGAGCAGCGTCTCCACGATGGTGACATGTCCATTGCCTGCAGCAAGAAGCAGAGATCCAGACTTCTGTTCTCTTGTCGACTCGGGCGTACCGCCCGCCTTTGTGAGCCATCCCATAAGGCGTGAGAAGGGCGCTGCCCATCCATTGGCAGCAGCCATCGCAAGCGCACTCCGTCCTAAGTTGTCATTCGTCTCCGGGTTAGCCCCCTTCTCCAAAAGCAGCGCCAACACCGACTCATGGCCATAACAAGCAGCGCGGTGTAGCGGTGTTTGCCCGCACCTGTCCACGACATCGACCTGCGCCCCATGACGTATCAGCAGCCGAGCAATCTCGACGTTTCCAGACTCGGCAGCAGCTTGGAGTGGTGTCCCAAACTTCCCCGTCTGCCGCTTGTCGTCCGCATTAGCACCAGCGCTGAGCAGCTGCCGAACGATCGCCTCGTGCCCTTGTGCAGCTGCAGCTTGTATGGCGCTTCCAAATTCGCCCCCAACCTGATTTACATCCACACCACGGTTCAGTAACATGCGCACGATCCCAACTGATCCTTTACTTGCTGCGGCCTGGAGTGCCGTTCCATATCTTCCCGACAGGACATCCGCGTCCATGTTGAGAGTGGGGTCAAGTAGTCTTTTTACCATCTCCTCGTGGCCTTCAGACGCAGCTATTTGTAAAGCCGTTGCCATCCTCTTCCCCTTTACTGCTGAGCTGGCGCCCTTGGAAAAGAGAATATCAGCAATTCCTGTGTGGCCACCGAGTGCTGCGGCATGGAGGGCAGTCACACAAAAATCCATGTCATCCATTGCGTCGTCATTCCAGTCGGACATACTACCCCCATCGGACGTTGCTAAATCCTCTCCGTAATCAAAGAATCTAGATGATTCGACTAGTGCGTTGACATCTAGCTCATGGTCCAGGAGCAGGCGCACGGCCTCGACATGGCCGCTTAAAGCAGCCTCCAGTACGTGAGACGGATGTAGAGAGGTGGTATCAGCGCTTTGTAAAAGTAGCTTCAGGACACCCACATCTCCCTGCTCACAGATTGCATCAATGACGCGGCGAGTCACTTGGGCACCATTCTTCAACAAGAGTCGTACAATAGGCCCATGGCCCTCTCTTGCCGCAACAACCAATGCTGGATCAAGGGAGTAGAATTTGCGGCACTCGACCTGACTCAAGAACAATGAGGTAATGCCTTCATGTCCTGATTCTGCTGCTGCGTTGAATGCATTTTGCACAGAATACTTGCCATCCTTGGAGGTCGACAGGCTCTCCACCTCTTGTACTTTAAGTAGGAAAAGCTTCACGATATTCTCATGCCCTTTGCCTGCAGCGCATTCCAACGGTGACGACAGTGGGTGTCGGCGTTGAGGGCCACTCCTTTCATGGGAGCGATGGTTTTCTATGTCCCCAAGCAGGGTCGACATAAGAATGCCAGACGGACTGACACCACGCCCCAGTAAGCTTCTCGCCCAGTCTTCGTCACCGGTGGCTGCCGCCAGTCTGAGTGCAGCCAGTAAGTCGTCACGGCGATAGGGACATCCTTCTTTTGTGCTAAGCAAGAACTTTACCAGCGAGACATTTCCGCTGGCTGCCGCAGCCTGAATGGCAGTGCCATAGCCCCTATTCTCGGTCATGATGTCTGCGCCATGTTGCAGAAGAAATTTGACGACGTTTATATGACCAGCACGACATGCAACCTGAAGTGCATTCCCGATTATAGACCCCTGTTCAACAAGCAACTGTACAGATCTGACGCTCCCGGCGGCGGATGCGGCTTGCACTGCCGTCTCGAATGAACCCCCTTTAGTGCTTGGATCTGCGCCACTTTCTAGAAGCAAGGCAATCATCTCGTCAAACCCGTCTCGCGCCGCAGCCTGCAATGGGGTGCCGTATGTTCCTGCGACCAAGTTTGGATCTGCCCCTTGTTGCAGTAGCAGGCGCGCAATATTGCAATTCCCAGATCGAGCCGCTGCCTGGAGCGCAGTGCCGTAAACTCCAGCCTGGATATTGACGCTGGCTCCTCTTTCGAGGAAGAGTTTGACAAGATGGAAATGTGATCGGCGGCATGCCGCAATCAACGGCGTCCCATACGTCCCATTCTGGGAGTCGATATGACTCCCGGCGTTCAACAGGTCAGTAGCGATTGTGATGCTCCCACACACTGCTGCCGATTGCAGAGCACTGCCATATCGACCACCTTCCCTGTTAACATCTACCCCCGGGGCAGACAGTAGTTCGCTCACCACAGCGCCACGGCCTGCCCGAGATGCACCGTGTAGCGCTGGACCGAAACCCGACCGTCTGAGGTTCATGTCGAGTGTTCTATCTATGACCAGTTGCATTTCCGATTCTACCTGGGTCTCCCAACTGGGATCATCCTCCAGGTGGTATGCGTTCCGATCATTGACAATCCTTCCAATGGTCCTTCTTATAGCGTCAGCAGCGGTCGTATTAGGCACCGCTTTGTAGATAGTGTCGTAGTCACCTCCAGGGGCATTAACATCAGCACCCTCTGCCAAGAGCTCCTTGACCACTTGCACGTGTCCGCGAACTGATGCAGCCTGGAGAGCAGTCCCGAACTGTCCCCCCTCTGCCTCCACATCGACACCATGCCGGATAAGCCGCTGAACGATGTCAAGATGTCCATGGAGCGCAGCGGCTTGGAGTGCCGTTCCGAAGCGTCGCCCCTGCACCTTTGCATTTGCCCCTTGGCCAAGAAGAAGTTCAACGATTTCAAGATGGCCCGAGGCGCTTGCCCGTGTCAGGGCCGTCTCTCCATATCTATCTTTTGCGTCGAGATCCGACCCTCCATCCAACAACTTCTGAGCGACCGTGAGGTGGCCATACTGACATGCTAGATGAAGGCCCGTTGCGCCCATGTCATTTTGGCTTCTGAAGAGCTCTGGTCTTGGGCTGCGGTAGCGGGCGACGACCTCGGTGAAACCAAAGGCGCACGCGGCAAAGAACGCTGATTCCGGGGAGCAGAGCGCCTGCAAGACCTTGTCTTTAAAAGGATCATTCAACTGCAAGAGGTCGGACACTGGGCCGAGTAGGTGTAGCCATTGTTTGAACCAAGGTCTGATATTGCCGTTCGCCAGACATAGATCACTTAGCGCATCTTGAATCGTAGCGGACGGACGGTCCGGACCGGCTTGTTCGATGTGAGACGCCCAGTACAGGACAACATAGCACTGAAGAGAGTCTCCGCGCGCAGTGAGAGGTTGCGGGACCGTGATTCCTTGGACGACCTCTCGAAGGCAGATATCGGCCACAGTAGCGTGTCTTTCTGATAGAGCAAAGCCAGGCTTCTCGTCGAAGAAATCCCTCACGGAGGTGTGGATAAACCGGAAGGTGTCCAAGCCCTCGTCTACCTCGACAAGGTTGCTGCAGCAGTCAAGAATGATGGCCTCTGTGATTTCACCAAGACTGAGGTACTGGGCAAGGGCCCCTCGTAGCTCGCTCCTTCCCAAGGGGGCCCGGGCACACAACAGCCAGCGGAACATGGTCACTGCTGTTTGACGCATCACTGGCCCTGCTCCTTCGATTCTCTCATGAATAGCAGCATATAATCCCGCAAGTCCTGTGGGAGACTTCTGAACAGTTGCCAGAACATCCCTATCGCACGATGTTTGCTTGGGATCGCTTAGAAGCTCAGCTTGTAACTTGATCCAGAGAAACCTGTCGCGGTCAGCGTCATCCTCGTAGGCCTTCAGGCTTATGCTTACATTCCCTGCGCCCCAGTGTTAAGACGCTCGGTTAGTTCGTTTTCGAACATCTCAGGGACGGGGATGTTTCGCAGCTTCATGCCTTCGACGCACTCGTTTGCTTTGGCCTTGGCAAACCTCAGAATGTCATCGCCATTGCCGCTGACCTCCATGGTAGACAAGCCTCGCAGAGCACCCAAGCGAGCGCCTATGTCTAATGACGGCCTGCTTGACACCAGTATTCTCACCACGCGGTTGCCACTAGGTTCCAGCAAGAACTTCATCAATTCCAGAAGTTCCTTTTGCTGCACCGGTGTACACTCGTCAAACCCGTCAATGAAGATCATGGTGTCCTGGTCGACCAACTGCAGCAACAGATCGCGAGTATCCGGAAAGACCATCGCTTCGTTCCCGGAACCTTGCTCTTGCAGGTCCTGGTATTTCCGCACTACGGCGCCACGAATAGGCTTGCCTGGGCCTTCTCTGGACATTTGCTTTATGATGTTCCGCGTAATGGCCTCGGGTTCGTCATCAAAGTGCCTTTTGACATTCCGCGAGGAGTATACGTATGCCAACGCGCACGCTTGAGTCGTCGTTTGATTTACTCGAACACTGTCAATGAGCAAGGACCTGCAAAATGTTTAGCTCGTTGATCTGAAACCCTACAGAACAAATGACGTACACCAAGGTGCTCTTTCCAGTCCCCGCTTTACAGGGCAAGGTCAGCGTTTATTTTGGATCTCCGTAGTGGCCCATGCTGGACTTACGCTGTCCTTTTAGCCACAGAATGGACGACTCGCTCGAAGTCCGCCAGTCCTTGTACTGCTGTTGATCAAACATCCACAGCCCCGTGCCTTTCAGTCGAGCGACGCGGAGCCCTTGGTGGTATCTATCGTATGAGACCGGGGAAAGCCAGTTGAGGATACCAATCTCCTGCTGCTCTGTATGATGTCAGCTGTGGCCCACTAGTCAGCGGACTGAGGTCGATACTTTTCAGATTCTTGACGAGATCAACCATGCCGTCTTGGATCAATTTTGTCGGACCCTGGATGTCGCTTAACGCCTTCCTCAAGTCTTCCACACTGTTTTGCGTCGCGTTCGCTGCGTCCCGGGCATCTGTAAACTTAAGCTATTGAGATGTTCAAGCAATGGTCGATCATCATACATTCCGAATCTACCAAACGGCCAAGATCGTCAACGATCACCTGCTGCGCCTTAACCTCCTTCATCAGTGCTTCAAGTTGGTCGTATGACCAGACACCGCCGATAATGCGTTCTACCGTATCTCTGTCAGCATCACCAGGTTACGATAAGTGTAACTTACTAGCAGTTCCTTTCTCATAGTACCTCTTCAACTTGGTAACGAATGTCAAGGCGCGAGAGTACAGCCTAACTATCTCACTCGCCAACAACTTTTTGATTTGCGACTCCTCGCCCAGGTATAGACGCTCAAAGACTGTATACCGAGGGACAAGGACACTCATCATCAACATGCCCTCATGAGCAAGTGCATCACGCTCGAAATACTTCTCGGCGATCTAAATACCAAGCCCGTGTCAGTCGATCCCAATGCCAAACTGGAATTCAAGTTTACCTGAAGGCTGAGTCCAAAAGCAGCCCACGGAATGGCCATATGCGCAGGGTCCAGCGCAGCGAGCGAGTCACCAAGCTTCTTGAACCACACGACTTTCTCAACCACAGCGCTGAACAAAGTATGAAGCTCCACCTTCGTCCCGTCGCGTTTAGTGTATTTCCATTTCTTAGCTTCGCTCTCCTCCTCTTTACTCTTCGCGCGGGCGAGGACGTCATCAAGGACATTTAGCTTGTCAGCCGCGTGACCCCATATCAAAGCTCTGTCGGCGTCGTCAAGCTCCTTTATCGCTTCAACCCAGAGGTCTGCAGTATCCGCCACAGCTTCTATATCTATAGCTTGTTAGCACGAATTCGACGGCAAGTGAACGGTCAGCAATACCGGGTTGCCCCATGCCGATGACTTGAAGCTGATGAGGTCAGGACGAACTAAAGTCAGGATGACAGCGGGTGGACGCCTTTTGGAGTGCTTGTGCTCAGAGTATTGCGAATACCAGACAGATGATTAGGATAGATGAATTAAAGGAGGGGTTCGCCCGGCTGAAAGTGAGATCGAGCCCGAGCCCCGCGCTTATGCAGCTGGCGCTGGCAGAGAAAGGCTGCCAATCAACATGGCAGAATAACCCTGTCAATGCGGGCCGGACCGTCGAATAGGATGTGCGAAGTTGGAGACAACTGGCAGTGGGATGCGGAATGACATCGTTGCTCTTGCGAATCTACCTTGGTCAAACAGGGTTTCCGTTTCGCGGCGACTGAGGTGTAGTTTTGGACTGCCAACAAGGGAGACACCGAGTGTGGTCGGCCAGCAATATCGGGAGAAGAAGAGACTTTGTTCCTGTGATTGGAGGATGTTCATTCCCCAACCATCCACGGGACTTTCGAAGATGTATCGTATCGCCGAGGAGGCTCGTTGTAGTCAGCCCTATTTATCATCGAGCGTAACATGAAAGTCTTAAATTCCCAAATCAGCTCGGCGTCCATATTACCTCTTGACTCATCCATACCTTACCGATGAACGACGTCCCTGTTTGCATTTCACCAAAGACGAGCGGAGGACCGACCAGGAGTCGACAGGGTATCCCTTCAATGTTAGAACGTAAGCGGAAAAATCAGTTTCTAGCCTGACTTGGTGGACACGCCGGTGTAAGAAAGAAGATAGCAGATTATATCGATAAAGACAGTCAGAATGAATCTTCAGTCAATCTAAGTACAGAGCAAGACCTCCTGAACATCAGCAACATGAACCAGTAAGCACTTCCACCGCAGCGGTCTCAGCACGGACGCTATTCTTCTCATTAGCAGAAGACATCTCAAACGCAACGCCAGCATCTTTCATAATTCTCCTCTCCGCCATTTTGACCGCAACATCAAAAGCATTCTGCATACTCGTCATGCCCGCGAGGTTCTTACCAACAATATCAAACGCTGTCCCATGCGCCGGCGTCGCAACTGGAACCGGCAATCCGCCCTGCACCGTGACCCCGCCGTCAAACGAGAGCAGCTTCATCGCGATCTGACCTTGATCGTGGTACATCGTCACAATGCCGTCAAAGTGCTCACGCTTGAGGAAGATAGTGTCGCAGGGGAACGGACCCGAAACATCGATGCCGAGCTCGCGGGCAGCCAGAACGGCAGGTCGGATGTGCTCTATCTCTTGACGGCCGAAAGCCCCGTTTTCCCCGTTGTGGGGGTTCAGCGCACAGACGGCTAGGCGTGGGGAAGAGAGGCCGGATTCCCATCTGGTGGTGTTAGCTTTGCGTAAATAAAGACTGGAAAGAGCGAGATACCTCAAGCGATGCAATAACTGAATAGCTTTGAGCGTCGACTCCTTTGTAATGCGCTGCGCGACCTCCTCGATGCCGATGTGGCTTGTGACTCGAGCAGTCCACAGTGGCCCGGCAATATTGATCTCGCTAGTGACACCATTATAGTCTAGCTGGTTCGCGAACCACCGAAGCTCGTCCTCCTCGGCCATTCCCGCCAGCTTTAAGGAGCTCTTGTTCAAGGGGGCAAAGACAATGGCGTCAATATCGCCGACCTGAACTAGTTTCAGTGCTCTCTTAAGTTGATGGATGCTACGAGCCCCGCTCGCTTGAGAAACCTCACACCGAGATGTCGGGTACTGCCCAGCACTGTCATCGTCGAGGATTTGAGTTCCGTGCGGCCCAGGGGATCCTGAGGAGATGGTGACGTGCACGCCTCCTGCGTCTGTTATCGCCGCTTGAAGCTCGGTCTTGTCCGCTAGTAGGATAATATCAGCCCTTTGGTGATTCGCTGGGTTGCTGAGGAGCTTAGCGATTATCTCTGGCCCGATGCCGGACGGGTCGCCCAGTGTAACGGCAATGCGGGGACGCCGCGGCGGGGAAGTTTGAGGTAGATCAATTGCTACAACCATGGCAAGGAAGTAGAGGATTAGCGAATCAAGGAGCTATAGACTCCTCCAAATAGTGGTCTGATACCGTACTATAAGGAGTGGTTATAGGAGCGGTCGTTTGACTCGCGGCAAAAGTGCCGTGATAACGCCCGGCGGTTTTGCCGAAGCTGCAAGGGTCCAGCACGGCACTTTCGCCGGAGCCAGTCTACTCCATATCCCCACGGGGATTTTCTGTCTCGGCGTCAAATGTATGCTTTGGCAGCTCGGCTCTATATAAGGATCAACGGCAGGCTGGAACGCGGCATTGGAATACCTGAAGCGGAAAACAAATCTGCCACTCAAAATGTCTTACCCGAACGAAAAAGAAGCCGAGCATATGGAGCGAGTCTCTACTATCGAGAACGACTCGGCGTTGCATGACAAGGGCGCCGCCGCCGAAGCCCACGCAATCGCGACTACCTGGGTAGACGGCACCACGCAAGAGAAGAGGTTGGTCCGCAAGCTCGACTGGCGTATCCTCCCTTGCACGTGGGTTTTGTATCTCCTTGGGTTTCTCGATCGAGCCAACATTGGGTATGTCACCTGAGGCAACATAACCTGCGTCGGACCAAAGCTAAGCAGAGTGCAGAAACGCCAAAACAGGCGGCCTGGAGGAGGACTTCGGTTTGACTTCGTCTCAATACTCCATCATCGTGCTCGTGTTCTTCATCTCATACCTCATCTTTGAGGTCCCCGCCAACATGATTCTGACTCGCGTGCGGCCGAGCGTGTTCCTTCCTGGACTGGGTTTGATCTGGGGTACATTCGCTGCGCTCATGGGCGCAACGCAAAATTGGAGCCAGTTAGCCGGAATGCGGTTCCTCCTTGGGTTTGCTGAGGTGAAGTAGCAATGAACAGCAACTGTCTCGAAGAACAGTACTGACGTAGCTGTAGGCTGGCTTCGCGCCGGGTTGCGCATTCTTCCTTTCATCATGGTACCGGCGATACGAACTCGCGACGCGATATGCCCTGCTGTACACCTCGGTGCCGCTCGCTGGTGCCATATCAGGTCTCCTTGCCGGCGTGATCACCGACCATATGGAGGGAGTGTCTGGTTTGCCTGGCTGGAGGTGGCTTTTTGTGAGTCGAGTCTCTTCCGCGCTTCTCGCGAAGGGTCTTCTAATGTTGATATGACCACGACAGATCCTAGAAGGCCTTGGCTCAATCGTCGCATCCGTTATCATCTACTTCCTCATGCCAAACTACCCTTCAAATAGCACTCGATTCCTGTCAGAAGAGGAAAGCCTTCTCGCCTGTAACAGACTGGCAGTCGACGGCATTGCTTTGACGCAAGGATCCGGTGCTGAGAAAATCCCACATTGGGTCGCGTTCAAGATGACATGTCGGGACTGGAGGGTGTGGGCGCAATGTCTTCTCTTTGTCCTAGTGACGGGATCTCAAACGATGCAGTACTTCATCCCAACGCTTGTAGAAAGCTTTGGATGGACAGGTCCTTCTGGTCAATGTAAGCTCGATCATTTTAGACAAAGGAACCCAGTTGGCTAACAGCAATCGCAGATCACACAATCCCCGCGTACATGGCCGCCCTTGTATACGTCGTCACAAGTTGCTACCTAGCAGATCGATACAAACGCAAATGGCAATTCATCTGCGGTCTTTCAGGGCTAGGCTGCGTTCTTTTCATTGCTGTGGCCACAATCAACCCGGACTCTCACAATGACAGAATAGCTCAATACGTGCTCACAATCTTTGCCTTCGGCACAATCTATGGCTGTTCGCCGCTCGTCAAGACCTGGGTTTCAGATGTCATTCCGCAACCGGCTGCAAAGCGAGCAGTAGCCATTGCTCTCATCAACGCAATTGGGAATGCCTCTTCCATTTATAGTACCTGGCTATGGCCAGACAAGGATGCGCCGAGGTACATTCCCGGTTTTGCGACGACGACATGCTGGCTCGGTGTTCTTTGCGTGTGCACGGCGGTATTTGCGTGGTTCTTTGACAAGTATCCGGTTCAAAGAGCCGATCATGCGACTGTGATGGCAGGGGAATTGCAAGCTAGAAGAGAGGAGCAAGATGATGGCGTAAAGGTTTAGTCGGCTTGGGGTTGCATATAATGGGAGGAAGGCCAGTGCCTGCAGACCATGGTAGCGGGACCAGGACCAGTATCATATCGCTAGCGATGGTCGAATGAAACCGAATTGGTAGCATAGTACAGACAATGCTTCAAGGTAATGCACGGCAAGACACTTTCGGCGGATAATTTCAACAGGTGGACGTTACAAAAACGCCGCAAAGTCAGAGTTGTTGACCTCAAAATTGAAAAGGAAGCCATCATCGAAGCGCCAGTCGAGATCGCCGGTGAGGTCAAACGGATCCTGTTGGCGAACGTTGTCTGGTGGTATCGCGAGATTATCCTCGCCTTGGGTTGCTTCATGGTAACTTGAACTGTATTCCGGGCCACGGGTATTGGGTTCGAGGTTGAGAGGATCTTGTTCCGTACCCTCTACCCATCGCTGGTATATTTGGTTATTCACGGGCAAAGAATCTCTGCTTTGCAGCAATGAATGATCAGTAGCCCGACTGGGTGCAAGCCGTTGTAGCAGTTCGTCCAACCCGGTCACCACCTGCCTCACGACGTGCCGCTGGCTTGCGTTATCTGCTACCTGGGATAAGACATGTACCAGCCGCTCCACACTTGCCACTGCCGTTTTCGTATGGAAGTTCAAGCCATATTGAGCCAGGTCTTGACCAGTCTCGGAGATGTGACGTGATAGGTCGCCAGATACAACAGCCATTTTGAGCAAGAATGAACCACAGACAGCAATCATAGCGTGCACGAAAATTGGGAGGCCAATCAATTCTTTCTGCAGGTCGCTGTTTTCAACGACAAGCTTTGCGGTATTCATGGCAGCCATGATAGCAACGTTCGACGCCTCCTGCCTTTCCCAAGTCATGTCGAGGTTCTGAGAAGTGTCCCTCGCTGAGATTCCTCGAAGCGCTACCGAGTTCAGCTGGAAGCGGGCAAGGTGGTAGTACAAAGCAGTTGCTGTGAGCGGAGCCAGAGCATCTTTGCTCGTCAAGTGGTACTCAAGACGCCATTGATCCACAGACATGTCGAACTCCTTCAGTTTGTCGAAATCTTGTCCATTGAGCTCAAGGTCCGGATCGCAACCGTGCATGAAGTACCCGCTTGCCAGAATTCGGAACAGCTTGACCTGTGCCACAAGGCCGCGGTCGCCCTTCGAGGATAATCCGCTCGTCAAAAGCTTCTCGGCGTTCCGAATCGCTGCATCCTCATGCATCATCGGTGGACGCCCGTAAGCAAGGGCAAACTGATGATCGCAGACGTACAAGACGTACCACAGTCGGACGCGCTCATAGGACTCGAGCGATCCCCTGGCAAATTGCAATGACGACTTGTGAAGGTTCATTTCCGTTGCAACTCGGACGGCTCGGCTGCAGAGTGCCCAACTGAGACTGGTCAGGTAGAACGCCCCGATGCAGAGAGCACGGATCACATCCAGGTTCTGGCAGCGTAGCAGGCACGATCCTCTCATCAATGACACAAACGCGGCGTAGGTTGCGTGCAGCGACTGCTCACGATTAGGAATATGAAGCGCCGCAACGGTGAGCACCACGGCTACAAGGAGCGACGAGGACTGTCTTGCTTCGCGTAAGGTCTTGTGAGAGCAGAGCATTCCGTCCCACAGAAGTGGGTTGATGTGAGACCGGTAGTGACTGAAGAGATATTCCGCTTCGGATAGCCCAAGCACACCTTGACTGATGAAGTCGGGTCCGTTGACATCGGCGGGATCGACACGGATTAACTGCGAGTTATTTGCGTCTGTGAGATTATAGAGATTATTCATCGGCAGTGGAACGAGGTCTGAATCATCCTGATCCGTGCGAGAATCAGCTGAAGGCCCTTCGGGAGTGAAGTTTCCGCGGTTGGTTTCCGTCAGAACATTGCTCGGCGGAGGAAGTATTGGTATAGAAGGATGGCCTCGTTCATTTAGGGACTGCGAGGTCGATACAGTATGGTTATTGGTGCTAGCAAGGAGCGGCAGATCGTTGTGGCGCAGAAGGGACTCAACGGCGTCATGTAGCCGATCAATTTTTGCTGCAGCCTCTGCTTTCCATCTAAAATTGTGAGAGATGATTGCGTAAAGCAGATTCGGCCACATACACAGCATCTTCGTCAAGGAATTTCCGAGCAAAGTTATGAGGGACGCATTCGACTCCGCTCTTCAAGCATCGGTTGCATGCAGTCTCGCCAGGCTGGACAAAGCATTTCGTCTTGTGTTCCTTGCAGTCGGCACCTGGTCCTGGTCAGCTATCTCAATCTCGCCATAAATGGGGTACTAGGATTGTGTACAAGCCCGGGTGAGGCGCGGCTTCGCATTTCGAGACTCATCGCCGTCGATCCTTGCACGCTTGTTACTAGCCATTCTGAACAAGAGCTTCGTTGAATCGAGTCCGGTGGGTCTGCATGTCCGGTGGAATGGCCGACTTTATATGGGGGAAGACCCTGTCACCCTCGGCAAGAGCGCCGAAAATCCTCGCCCACGCCATTTTGCGGGGTTGACGTACAACGGGTCGCATCGGATCACGCGGTGAGCTGAGGGGAGTGCCGAAATTGATGAGGATATTCGGGTAATGTCCAAGACAAGAATGATTCGCGCATTGAGAGATGAAAATCGATGAGTAGAGGGATCTGTTGATGGATCTGACGATGGGAGTGCAGCAGAAAGTGACGACGCGGCGGAAACGCGAAGGGAACGCCAGAGCACGTGATTAGCGCCCATCCACCAAACCACGGCTGCCAAAGAACAAGCTCTAGCTTGGGGAAGTAGCTTAGGTAACTCCAAGCGATTCTCATGAGAGCTGGACTTTTGCTACTAAAGGTGGGGCGTGTGAGGTTTTCTCCTCCAGCGAACAGCAAGATATATATTTGAAGTTTGTCGGTTTTTTCGTACGACGATACGTATCAAGGGGGCCAACAGTGAAGCACCCCAAGGTAAAAGCTGCTACGAACGTCGTAAGCCTCTTGATACAGCATATCTTTTTGTATTGACGATGATAGAACGGGTCTAGCTGGCCTGTGTTCGAACTTCGAAGTCTCCATCTACAGGGTACTACGCTTGCCAAGCCTTGAATATCGCACTAGGCTTCAAGAGGCTAGCGTGTCCTGGTGCTGGCCTGCAAAAATATCAGATCGTTCCTTCGCTCTCATCCCGTTCCCCATTATTTTGTCTTTTTCATCCATCGAGCTCCAGTTAGATACTCCCCGTCTTGCCATTGCAGGTAATTGTGCTGCTTACGGCGACCGAGGCGGGGTTCAATTCGACAATGGGTACGTACACTGCTACGACGGCACTTTACCTGCGCTAACCCCCAGCAGAAACACACGGGGTATGTTCCCGCAGGCATTCCGCCTCAAAATCTTTCCTTAATCTCACTTAGCGCATCTCAGATCGTGTTATGCACACTGTGCTCCTCCAATATGTGCGTTGCGCGAGTTAGAACGCTGGACGAGCCTCAAGACGCTTCCTGGAGCCGTATTGCAGCAGATCTATGGCCAGATGGGTTGCATCAGATGTGGTCTTGTTCCACCAAGGAGACAGGATGCCAGTATCAGCTCCGGGATGAGCTTCAGTTAAACAACTTTATCTATGGTGAAGACGAAAGAGACTGGCTCCGTCACAATGCTCACACCTTCTGTGACTGGGACAGAGAAAGACGCCCACAGGCGGGCGACTGGGTCCCAATTGATCCCAAGTATAAGCCCAGACCTGGGTCGATGGCCATTCACCTCGAAGATGTCGAGCATGTCGCTGGACCCGGATGTCGGTATCCCGGCGGCTATATTGGCAAGCGGATCTCAGTGGCAGAGATGCAAGGCTGTAACGTAGTCCAATGTCTGGTGCCCAAGCGCGAAGATTGGAAGCCTGCTGTGGACGACTATCCGTTCGAAAAGGACAGTGCGCACTTCCTGTCCGGAATCCGTGCCGGTCTCTGCGGTCGCGACTCGACTGTTGTGGTGAATCCCATTCGGCATGGCGTTACTGAGATGAGCCACAAATGTCCGATTCTCGATGTATGTGGCTTAGTGTGTGGTGCATTTGCGTATACTAAGACAAACTTTCCAGCCTTTTGACTTTACCACCGACGAGATACCATTCCATCCTTGGTGCTTCGGGACATGGATGAAACTGACATGTTCGCGACTGGGTTATGTGCCCGTGGACGATCTAGTCAAATTCTTGGAGTCCCAAGGTACTTTGCCCTTTCAGCCTGTTCAGCACCACTTTGAGGGGGCTGACCGCTCTTGGGTGTATAATCCAGGCGAGGAGTGGCAGGCTGCCAACCCATTCTATGCTCCGAAACTCCGCAACCTCATGGAGCGAGCAATGGACGTGCCCTCAACATTCACCCTTCATGACGGTGTCTTCCAGCGCACTCCTCCAAAAGCCTCTTCAGACATATTTTCTCTCTTACCGGCAGAACTCCGCCACCTAGTCCTCCAATATCTCCCTTCCAAAGACATTGCCTCCCTACGGCTAGCATCGCGAACTTTCCATCAGCTCCCTGTCTCTCTTTTCTACCGTCTGCTTATCGAAGACATGCCATGGCTCTGGGAAATATGGAGCGACGACCCTCCCTACTTCTGGGCGACTGTTACAGAGAAGAACTTGCAAGACCACGAAAAAGAGGGAATAGACGTGCACGACCCCTACCGACAGGGTGGTACTACTCGATGCGTCATTTCACACACCATTGACGTTGAGAAGCATCTGGAGCAATGGACGTACCCGAAACCATCGCGGTACAAAACTAACTGGTTCACGCTCTACTGTGATATAAAGAAGAACTGGCATGAGCTCAAGGGGCTGCGGAATCGTAAGAGGATATGGGGGTTCCAGACGCAGCTGCTTGATCTCATGAATTGGAGCAAAGACCTGCGCACCTAGGTACTGATTAAGCCGTCCCTATCTTAGTCGCTGTGTGAACTAGCCCACTGGTGCGTAAAGACAATGTCTTAATTATCACTAGGATCTAATCCTGTTCTATAGCAATTGAAGGTTCCCGAGGTCGAGAAGTTCACATGCAGTCCCATTGCCCACGTAGACTACCATAGCATATGGTACTTATGAGCACATACCTACGTACTGGCTAGATACCATTCATCCCCGGACCCCAAACACCTCATATGGATATGACGCCAACTCAACATATCCACATCTAAAACCCCATATCGCTATCCCGTCCTAACATCACTGGATAGGCGTAACCTGAATCCGCTCCAGATTCCGATACGTAACATTCACATACCCCTCCTGAAACGGCTCATCCCCAACAAACCAGCTCCTTGCACTGTCCTCCCCCCGAAGAACCCACTGCATGATCTTCCTCGCCGTAACACCCGAAATCCCCGCGTTCGGCAAATCATACGCAGCGCTATGCCCAAGCGTATGACTTCCCTTCCACGCGGGCGTACTCTCCGGAAGAGAAGCATAATCGCGCTCACCCTGCCCCCGTCAACACCATGTACACTTCCGCAACCAAGTGGGAGAACAGCAGGACACTCACATTAACATACGCCACATCCCCCGCCCCCCCCCAGCATATAAAACACCGGCTTTTCGATCATCCCAGCAATGGTTACACTCTCATTGACGCTCAGAAACCCACTATTAAAGATCCCCAGGTGGCTTACACGCTCGTCATGCGCGCCGGCAGTGTACGCTTCCAGCCCACCACAGCTCTGCCCCCAGACGCCGATCCGGGTTTTATCGATGTGCGTCCAGTCGCCTTTTCCGGCATTTTCGTACACCCAGTCGATTGCTTCGGTCAGCGCGGCGGGATTCTGGCCTGTTGCTTGGCCGGATGAGTTGGAGGAGTCAACGTAGGTTTCTGGGTCGGTGAAGGCTGCGCCTGTCGCGATGGCTAACGAGCCCCAGGAGGTTATCTCGCCGAGGAAGTTGCGGAATTTGAGGCCGACTGGTCGTCAATAAAGGGTCAGGCATTTTATCTTGAAGGACTCTTGGGTGTTGAATGGAAAATATTCAAAACGTACTAAGAATTGTTAGTGAAGATCACTGCTTCAACCTAAAGGGATACGTGCCATGGATCGCAGCCGCCATTTCCCCAGACAATAACCGGGAGTTTGAGGTCAGAGCCGTACTCCTTCAGGCCAGACTCTAGCGGTTGGTAGAAGGTGTGATTTGAAAGTGATTCAACCTCGAAATAATACTAAAGGTTGTATTCAACGGTCTTGTAAGTTCGAAGATGAGGGCAAGGCAAAGGGGAGAACGGCACATATACGTACCGACTTGTAAGGGCCAGAGCCTCCATACTGGTAAGTGATTCCATTTTTAGCATCAACATCTACAAAGATTGTCTGTGAAAGGAGGCTAGCTGGTAACATACTGTTGAGCCATGGTCCGCAGCATTCGCACCAAGAGCAAGCCCGAGGGCGAGGGACATGTAAACTTTCATGATTGACGAACAATAAGTAAGTGATATGAAGTCTGCTGAGAACTACCTAAGGAAGTGCAATTTATCCCCTTAAATATGTGGTCCCAGGGTCCCCTGCCTTTACTCCAACAAGAGCGGGGATAAACGCATTGCAACCCTAGTTTCGAGGATCTGCATGGAGTACGGTAACGGCGGGGCGGCTAAGCACATCCCCGGATTAATGAAGCATACTGTTGCTACCCCGGCAAAAATGCTGCAGAATCTTGATTACAGGGTGTCCCCATCATATGGCCCCATTGGCGTCCCCATCTCTCCATTTGTCTCCATGATGTGGGGACGCGAATCTGTTCAGCCCGGGTAGTATAACCGCGAGGGCTCTGGCGTTGATCGATGGCACCACTCAAAGCATAAGTGAAGTAGAGCAAGACATCTATTCTGACCAGAACTAACACAACATGAACACTAAGGAAAGTCTGGCCAGTGTAGGTCGGCTAGCAGAGGACCAGGGAGCTCATACTATCATACATGTATCTCTTCGATCTGCAGCAATATCTTCGCACAATTAGCAAAGAGCGAACGCTATGGTAAGTGACATACCTTCTCAATAAACTGCACGCCCACAATGATCCCATCCTCATCCTGCAGATCCTGCTCTCGGCCAAATAGATTCGTGTCGCCAGGATCAAGACACGTCAGACAGGATAGAGCAAGGCCAGTGTACCGCTGGCCCATGAGTTCCGGGAGCCTCGCCGTAGCCATCTGCACCAGTGTCCGTTTGACAAGGCCCGGGGACCCTCCAGACACCAGCGCATCTCTTATAGGGCGTAGCTCGTCTCCCGGTTTGTAAGAGTTGCGGCCATTATCAGCTCCCGATGAAACCAATGAACTCCAGAGCCCGATCTCGGCAAGGCAGACTCCCAGAGTGTATATATCGTGCTGCATCACGTATCGGTCCTCAGGGTGTATCCCTTGCCGCTTCGGGTGGCATAGAGATTTTTCTCCCAGCTCGAGTCGCCTGTGAGGAATGTCCCTGCGTCACCGGGGCGGAATCGTTCGAAGCCGATGAGGAAGGAGGGTCCGAAGGGGGAATCCTGTGTCTCGAAGACGACGATGGTATCTGGGCGGATGCTCTTGTGGACGAACCCGGATGTATGCACAAACATGAGGGATCGGACAAGCTGTCTCGCTAGCTGGAAACGATCGTTGAGGGCGTGAGGCGCTTTCTGTAGGAGGATCTGGCGAAGGGTTCGAGGGTTGGAGAGCGATCGGGGGATGTCGAAGACGAGGTTAAACTTGGTGTCATCTCCTTCCCTTGATTTGACGACCCCTCGGCACGGTAGCAGGCCAAACTCGAAGGGATCCGAGTTCGAAAGACGTCTAGCCAAGTCACGGACGTGAATGGAAGCAAGATTGAGGTCAGTTTCTGGAGGGTAGGTGATTGTATCAATGAGGACGTTCTAGGCGGTGCTAGACAAACGCGAGGTGTACGCAGTGGACCATGCCAGTGGGTGCTGATCTCCTGCTAATAAGCTGCTGTCAATAAAGACGGATCGCTTTCTTGCTTTTGGCTCACGGCCCATTGCTTCCCTGAGCTGCTTGAGCTTCTTAGTAGGAACAGTGAAACAATCATTTCTCACTTTATGCCGACTAGACATGGACTAATATTATTTTAGTAATTGCGGCGAAGGACTTGCCGAAAAGTGATATTTATAGTTAATCCCTTGCTGCTGTCCCTTCATTCATAATATGCCAGTCTAGTTACTCATGACACCATGTAGGGCAAGGTCAAGGGCTCACTGTGATACTGTTTCTGTGGCATCGGAAGAGTCTACGCCTAACTTGCTGGTGTGCAGAGTCTAGAAAAGTCACTGTGCACCCACGGTAGAACAAGAACATAGACATGTAGGCTATCCTATCCATAACTCGAGCCTGCATAGACAAGCCAAGTACTCACAGCTCACAGAAAAGCCTATGACTGCACATACCTTGAGTTTTGTCTAACAAATGGAGAGGGGAGGAGGGTCGGGACGAAACTTGTGCACGTTGTGGATGAAATTAGCTTAACAAAGAAAGGTAAAGGTGAGACAAGCCAGTTCCCTTCTGAAATTAATGTTATAAGAGTCCCAGTGCTTAATCCTGGATTATTAATTAAACAGTTCTGCTCACCCTCGACTGTGAGTGCAGAATATACGATACTTGGCCCTCACAGCTGATCATAAAGCTTTCCACGAATTCTGACAAAACTCAGGCTAAAATCACGCCTACCCTAGGTACACTCTGTTTGGCCGGTAGTGATAATGATGATGATGATAATTAACGCCTCAGGAGCAATACTATCTATGTACTATGGTTTTTCATGTGGCTATATAGCCATACCTATATCTATACTTTGTAAAACTATAGTTGTTTCTTCAGAAGTTGTAAGTATTTACAGTATATATGGCCAGAATTAGTAGATATATACTAAAAGTTATAGTCCTCCGTGTAGAATTTTGCGTAATTTGGTATATTCAAAACGTGCAGCACGGAAATACCTAAGCCACGATCCCCGCAGTCAAAGTAGGTAGTAGTGGGGAGCAGGTTTCAAACCTACGACCAGTATCATACTATATGGTACTAGCCTTTAGACTTGACTTAAGAATAGAATGAGCTAGTTCCTGGCCAATAGTGCTGGCACTCTCTAGGATGCATCATGGCTGAGGTGAGCATCGATGGCTGATATGAGCCAACGCAGCCATTCAACCCCTCCGAAGAAAGATCAGCAGTGTGGGACCATGGAGCTGGAGTTAGTTCGACCTCTATTCGCCGAGCCAAGTATGCTCATCCCTTTACCAATGTAAGATTCTCAAGCTAAATATGAGGCCCTTCGAATACCGTACAAGGAAAGCTGTCGATCGAATAGATACTGGAGAATTGAATGAGGAGCGAGATGATATTCAAAAGCTGGAGCTAACTAGGGTTTTTATAGACAATTTGAGCTCCTAGAGATGAGGAGAAATCCAAATACTTTCACCGACACTTTGTGATACCCTAAGAACTGCAGATATCACAGTCGTACGGGCGAGTAATTCAGTGGTAGGCGTTGCAGTATTTCAATTAAGACTGCCCGAGGCGCCTGAGCGCTGTCAGACCGATCTGAGCGTTCTCCACCATTGGCTGACACTAAACGTCAGCCATCGTACCTGCAGTCTACCCTACATGGTATAAAGAGAGCCTTCACGCTCAGCAAAAGCAATACCAGAAACAAACCCGAGGGCCAAAACGAACGCACCATTATTTTGCTTTTTATCTGTTCTCCAGGCGCCTACGGTATCACAATGACCTCCGCCGGACCCAAACTACCCAACACAATGGAATACACCCGGTCTGCTCTCACGCCTCACCCAAACCACGATGACACCGGCTAACCCCTCCAGACTCGGCAACTCAGGCCTCAAAATCTCAAAGGTAATATTCGGCGCCATGTCGCTCGGCTCAACGGAGCACATGAAATGGGCGGTTCCCGAAGCCGAAGCCCTCCCCATCCTCAAGCACGCCTTTGACCGGGGCATCAACACCTGGGATACGGTATGACCCGTCCACCTTTCCCGGTATGCTTACAAAAATACACGGTAGTCTAATATAACGGGCGGAGCAGGCCGACGTTTACTCCTTCGGCGAATCCGAGCGGATCATCGGCAAAGCCCTAAAACACTACGCCATCCCGCGCAACCGCGTTGTCCTGATGACGAAGTGTTTCGGTGGTATCCCGGACCCCGAGGACTTTGCTGGTCTGAGTGAGGAGGACCAGTTCCGGATCTTGGCTTTCAATGACGGAATCATGGTGAACCGCGTCGGGCTGTCGCGGAAGCATATCTTCGACGCCGTGGACGCAAGTGTGCAGCGACTGGGTACATACATCGACGTCCTGCAGATCCACCGACTCGACCGCGACACACCACGCGAGGAGATCATGCGCGCGCTGAACGACGTCGTGGAGAGCGGGAAGGTGCGGTATCTTGGTGCGAGCTCGGTTTGTCTCCTTCCCACCTACAAATCATTCCATGAGGACTGGGTATTCTGATAAATGTGGTAGATGCACGCCTGGGAATTCCAAACCCTAAACACCATCGCCGCCAAAAACGGCTGGCACACCTTCATCAGCATGCAGGACTACCACTCGCTCCTCTACCGCGAGGAAGAGCGCGAGATGCACGCCTACTGCCGGGACGCCGGGATCGGGCTTGTCCCCTGGTCGCCGCTTGCGCGGGGCCTGCTTGCGCGTCCGTACAAGGAAACCCAGGAACAGCGGACGGTGCGTCAAGACAGTGACTTCTATGCTGAGCTCATGACGGGGAAGGTTACGGATGTTGATATCGAGATTATTGGGCGGGTTGAGGAGCTTGCGAGGAGGAAGGGGTGTAGTATGGCGCAGGTTGCGATGGCGTGGAGTCTTAGGAAGGGCGTTAATCCGATTGTTGGGCTTTCTAGTGTGGAGAGGGTGGATGAGGCTGCGGATGCGGTGGGATTGGCTTCGGGGGGTCTGTTGGATGATGGGGATGTCGAGTTCTTGGAGGAGCTGTATGTTGCGAAGGAGGCGTTGGGGATGATGTAGTGGAATATACTTGCGGAGAAGGCAGGTTGTTATCTCTCTCTACTGATGGATTTGAAATTGTTTATGGGAGGAATAGCTGGTTTTATGTACAATGTTAATAGGCTTCTTAGGGCCAGACCACCTGTAGCCCTAAGACTAACCATCTTTATGAGTGGAGATTTCCTAGACGTCATTTCCAGATAACCATCGTCTCCCTCACGGTCAATTGGACTGAATCATTAACAAGTAAATTCCGACTTATACACTTCGCTCGCCGAGTACCTTCTCAATCCGCCTTAGCCCATCGAGTGCAAAAGCTGGTAAGACAAAATTTCTGCACACAATGCCCCACTCGGTCCGGCACTGGCCGGGTGGCATCCCCAGCTGCATCAAGCGACATCCGGTGGAGGATTTGTCAATCGAGGAGCTGAAGGAGGAAGTCAAAGGGTGGCTCTTATTTGTCAAGGTAAGTTTTGGGCTGATGTAATGCATGGCGAGACGTTAAACTAATGTTCTCAGGAAACATGGGTGGCCCGTCCAGACAGCATGGAAGACGACGACGAGTATGAATTAGATCAACGCCGGGCGCTGGTGGAACAATGGGCGTCTGCCAGCCAGGGGTTCCGCGATGTATCTTGCCCTGTTTTCGCTCGATGATGTGTCAAGGGGGCTAATGATGCCAGTCGTTCCACGCCCGGGCCAATTTCGAAGATCTCCGCTATCCAGCCGAAGCAATGGAGCGCATAGAGGAGACCATCCAGCAGTATAATCCCCAGGGGCTCATCTGTCTCGTACCAATTGATAAAGGTCGGCCTGTGGATTACGCGCGCTTCATTAAATTTGCGATCCTGCTCTACCGCTATGATCCTGAGACCGGACACTGTCTGGGAGATTCTTACATGCCAGAGGCTGCTGTATTGAACCCCGTTTCGGACATGACCAACAGATTTGAGGACTTCCTTCGCTGGTCTGATCTTGAGACGGCTGATTTCCGGTCGATATACTTGACCCGCTCGGGAAGTGTCGTCTACAATGGCTTTCTAGGACCGTATCTACTGCTTGATGAAGAAGGGCTAAGGACAGGCCGTCTTTCACTCGTGCAGTTCAAGCAAAATGGAGCTGTCGAAGATCTGGTGGAAATCCGCCCATTCAATATGTTTTGGCCGTACCTAGACCTCACCGTTCACATCAAAGGATTGGAGGAGATAAGGCATTGTGACGGAGGGCGTAGGCATCAAAATACACCGTGAGAGAACCCCATTCCTTTCCCCTTCTGGAGATGGTATACTAACTGAATATAGCATCAACATGGACCTACCCATCCTCGATATCGTGTGTCATGCATCGGAGGCGAACCAACTCCCCTCCGACATCTCCCTCTCCACCCGCGAGCAATGGGCCGAAGACATCGAGCTCTACGCACCGGGGTACCTAGCACTCGAAGAAGCCGGACGCGGAGCAGAGTACGACTTTTCTCGATTTTCAGTACCGCGCGATATTGCAGGCGTACAAAAGCGCGTTTGGGAGAAGTTGAAGGCAGGCGACGTACCGCGGTTTCAGTATCTGCCTAATGTCCCGCCAGAGCAGCGGCCGCCACAGCTTCAGCTGCAGACTCAAGCCCAGACGGGTCCTCGTCCAATGGACTTCCAGGGGATGCTTGCGGCATTGGCTCGTCAGCATGCTGATCGCCAGAGTGAGTAAGGTGGATGACGAGTCAACTACACGACGGCAACTACCTGCACGACTATCATGGATAATGCACTTTTATAACCCGGTCTCCTGCGAAATGCTTTTCAATTCCCTCTATTTGTCTACCAGAAGGGAAAGTGCGATGATCTATGTAACTGACTACCTTGGACCTGCATTCCGACCCAAACTCCTGAAGGCGTTGACTCCCTTGATCATCTTTCTCCTTCCTCTTTTTTCTCTTCCTCTTTTCTTCCGCTTGTTAACAAACTCCAAACCCCCACCATGGACGAAATCACCCTCCAAGCCTTCAACAAACAATCCGCTCTGCGGTCCTCACCACGCCCAAGAAATACACCAGCTACCACAGCATCTCTTTCCACTGGGATACAGAGCCTCCTAACGTTGACGTTGAAAAGTTCCAGCTTCTCCTCCAACACCTGCACCTCCCCCCAGCAACAGAGATAACCATCCCAAAGGACCACGTCGCACCGGGATTTATCATTTCCAAACCAATGTGCGATATAATAATTAGCATTGACGAAGCCCGGATGGAGTCCGGATTACCGGGGAACCCGCTTGTAATTATGCACTACGCCGGCCACGCCGTCAACTTGTCAAGAAACAGGACGACAGGCTCGTCTTCGTGGAGGATCCCTCGACCGTTGCGGACGAGGACGGCGATGCTATCAAGCCCCCGGCCCCAAGTATCGGTATCGACGTTGAGTCCTGGTTGCTGTCAAGCGCTGACCCGTCCCGTATCCCTTCAAACTCAACATCGACTTCCTGTTTCTCTTCGACTCCCCTGAATACGCTGAAATTGAGCCAACTGCCCGCGAGGCTGAGACGACGACGCGCATCGTCGAAGTCATTGCTGCCCCGTCCGTCAAAGGGACGTTGGTAGCGGAGTCTGCTCGCCGGATGCAAGCAGGTGGGAATCTCGAAGTCGTCGAGTTCGTAGACTTAATTAGACTTAATTAAGTCAGCGTGGCCGAGGCCAACGCATTTTCTGACTATGGGCACTGGCACGATCTGCCTGGATCCAATGGACCATGGGCCGCTTGTGGGCTTGATGCCGGCGCTGTCGTCTCCTGCTTCCGCTGGCTATCCTCGTGCGCTCTTCAGTGTTCACCTATCCGAGCTCATGAGCGACGACCAACGGAGTGATTTTGACAAGTGGCGGAACTTTCTAGGGAACATGGCCCTTGTGGGGATGTATACGAGCCTGAACGGCTCATCATGTTTTCTTCTACTATGTCCCTGGAATATGTGGACCAGGTTAGCTGGTATGAGGGGGTACAAACTGATTTTTGAGACTGATGGGACGGATTCTTTTGCTGGTAGTCATGGCCTTGGTCGAAAACGCAGACGAGAAGAGGACTCGGCGACGCCGCGTCTTGTTTTGCCAGAGTGATCCGAGTTATTTTGATAGTTACTTTCATCTTGGTGTCTTGGTTTGGTATCGCACAGCTTACTAGCAAGACAGCCAGGCTCCACTCGGTTAAAAGGACTAATACGTGTCCTAGGGATACAATATTTGGAGCTGCAGTCACTTCAATAATTTCTAACTCGAAGAACGCCGGCTGCCAAATGCCGAGTACGTTATATGAGTTCAAAATCCTGCCAAGTGGAAATTTCCTTAAGCCCCTCGTAGCCAGGAAGCCTCGCATCTACACGCCCTACTCGCCTATAGCAGGAGATGCTTGTATGGTCCCTGCTAAGCAAAATGCCACTCCTGCCCGAGCCACCAACAAGCAGCACCCAGTATGGCTGACCAGAGACTATCTCCCCCTCAGCGCTGTCAACATCAGGGAAGACACCGAAGTCCTCCTCCTTACAACCTGCAAGGGACGTGATCTTGAACCTATCCTGTGGACGCGGTCGATCTCCATTTTCAATAGATGATAACCTGACTTCCACAGGAGCCAAGTACCCCCTCACCTTAATCGACGCCTCTTTCAAAGCCCCATACGGATCCCCACCCAGCGGGACAAGGCACACATCCAGAATCTCCAAGTCAGAATGCGAATACACCTCCGGACTCGCCAATATAACCCTCCCGGTAACAGACGCCCACGACCACGTCGGAGCCTGGTACGCGCGAATCCTCGCACTAGACCGCGCCCTCTCAAAGCCATCATAGTCATACACCATCCACAACAGCGCCGCCGGAAAGTCACCACTCCACAAGCCAGCCCAATACGACGACGGCGTCTGGGACTGCATCGAGCGCGCGACACCAGAAATCGCAGTGAGCTTGTCGGACTGGTCGGTTAGGTCTCGGCTGCTGTAGTGGTCCACGACCATGGCCCACTTTCGGTTGAAGGGGGCCGTCTGGATTGCCATTTTGACGGGCGTCGCTGCGTTGTTATGTGGGCGCAGTTGACACTCACATCGCGACTCGGTCCTGCACTCGAAGGTGACTTCCTCGGCGGTGTAGTGCAGGATCCGAGGGGAGAGGATACTCTCCTGCAGCGTCCAGCCACGATATGACAAGGCGCTTTGCCTAGGCGCGTTCCAGACGTGGTGGGCGAATGTGTCGAAGCCGAGAGGCGCGCCCTTTCTGCGGATGAATACAGCGGACTCGGACGATTCTCCGTTCGAACCAGGGCACTCGAAGCGTTTGACACTCGAGTTCGATACCCGGTTCGGGTCGCGCAGGAAACCTTGCTGACTATCCGCCGCGCCGTCCGTGGCGATCGTGACCCACGAATCGCTGTAGTACTCGTACATCTTGGCGGACTGCGCGAGCCAATCTTCTTTCTCGTCTTGCATGATGCAGAGGGAGTCGATCCAGAGGTATTCGATGCCCAGGTTCTGGCATACCTCTATGGCATGCTGGAATGTAAGGGGCAAGGCGGTCGAGGGGATTTGCTCTACGAACTCGGGGAGTGTGCTCTTCCGCAGGCTTTGCGAGATTTTTCCGCCCCAGCAGTGGCTTAGCGTTGCGTATTTCCCGCGGGCCGCGGGGTTGTTTAGGTATAAGTATGGTCTTGGAAGGTCTTTGCCGACACACACTAGTCGATCTGGCATCACGGGGTCTGAGGCTGAGGATCTTGCGCATTCAGTATGGTTTTCCACGCAGTTGGTAATCCAGTCCATGGCCAACGCGATGCAGCGGTCTTGAGATGCATCTTGGTGCACATGACGAGCTGGTCCTATCAACGGCCACTTGGCCGGTTTGTCTAGGAAGGCATTAGTTAAACTTGGACATCCACGCAACGTTATGAATACCAACCTTCCAAGCAATAGACCTCAAGCTCAGCAACTTGAGAGTACTCAGTCTGCAGGACCAACGACAACGGGGCAGGCAGCCGTCTCTTTGATTCCGATGCCGAGTCAATAACCGCTTCCGATCGAATCGTAAAGCCAATGATTTCTTTTCCAGGAAGATGCGAGGGAACCACAAAATCCTGCGTCAACTCCATCACCGCCTGCAGCAGCATACGGCAGATGAAACAGCCCTTGCGCGCGGAGTCGTCCATCTTCCATAGTGGCATCCCGAGGAAGCCGGACCCTTCTTCGTCGCCTCTTATTCGGAGGTCCTGGCAGAGTTGGCATGATGCGTTGCTTGGGGGAGGCGGGAAGTATGTGCGGTTGGCGAGCATGGTGGATTGTTTCAACTGCCTTTTCAATCCAGCCTCGCTATATTACCCTTGAAGGAATGTAGAACTGGGTTGGCAGAGAAGATTTCTTGGTTGGGCTCAGCCTCAAGCCTGAGAATGAGGGGTTGCAGGCTCTACTTCGGATTGGCCAGTGTCTAATGCCCGGGGTCTGCATAGTGAACAACAGATAAGGATACAGGTTCCGTGCCACGGTCATCATAGGCCATGATTCTCGCGTTGAGAAACATATAAGAACGTTCGATCAAGCCAGTTTATCGAAAAAGTAATTTACAAACTACGGCATGGGCAAGCATATCCAATCAATCTAGGTGGCTGAGACAGGGCGCTTGACGACTGGACCAGCAACGCCGAAGTCCCATTGCCAACAAACCTTACCGCCTCACCTACAACATAAACACAGCCACTCCACAGCCTCACCAAGCACCAGTTCAACCTTTGGACTGGAACTGAACAGTGAAGTTGGAACCCCGGGCACTGCAAAGTGGGGCGAGTGGGTACAAAAGACGGGCCTCCCCGGGGCCCGCTCCCGCCAGTTTCCCGAGTCCCCACCGTTCACACGTTCCTCGAGATCACGGGTGCATCAGATCAACGTCTCACCCTCTTCCCTTTGCAGATAATCATCCAATTTACCTAAAGAACTCCTTGTGGCCTATTCCTCGTCGTCCACATACATCATCTCAAGATACTTCCCCACCTGCGCCCGCAAGCCTTCTTCTCTGACGTACGAAGAAACGATCTCCATTTTTCGAAGAGCACAACCGCTATCCCCAAGCCCCAATCGAAAGCAAAGCTTTGAGTGACAAGATGTCGGAGGCCTGGCAAGGTGTCATTGACGCGGATCTGAGGTACCTCGCGCAGCTGCGCTATCCAGACCTCTCAGCAAATGACGCGTACGTCGCATATTGTACCGACATCGTTGAGTCTGTAGCGGGTGCTGCGGGCCCTGTCTTTGATACCGCACTGGACTTGGCAGAGATCTTCTTTCTGATAAAGTGTCCTGAACTGCTCCGCTACACCCAAGTGGGCCGCCTAAGCAAGAAGGGGGTGGAAAAGCTCATCGACTATTTCCGGGGCCTTTCGGCAGATCCTCAGTCTACGCTTGGCAATCTTACGGCAGACAAGAAAGAGATCTCTACTCAGCTTGCCTCCAACATTGTTAAGCAACTTGAGTCCAGTGCACTGGGCCAGGCAACCGCGGTCACCAATGGCGTTGGCACAGCGGCTGCGGGTGCCAGCCTTTCCGGCGAAAGCGGGACGAATATTCAGGAAGTCGTCGCGGACAATACCAGTGCTCAAGCTACGTCGGCAGCTTCTGCCAGCTCTGGCCCTGCGGAGTCATTCCTCGATCGCATCAACTACCTGGAATGCTGGAACACAGCGTTGCGAACGATCCAGACTGCCCAGGCGCAGCAGATCATCAGGGCCCTAAATGTCATCGCCGACCATCTCGGCGACAGGAACTGCATCGCTGTGATGGGCGCTGGAGGTCCCGATGGCTTCGCCCGGCCGATCTACGACCTGATCAAAATGAAGATCAACAAGATTGACGCGGCGGACCGCAAGAATCATCGCTTCTTCATCTACCATGACTCAAACAATTGGCACCCAGCATTCGAAAGGTTGACACGCGAGAACACATTGCCGTCGCAATTTGTCAATAACCCTTGCGATGACCTCGACCATGTTTGTCTGTTCATGCGTGAAGTCAGACAAAAACTTATCGCGAAGGACGAAAAACTTGGAAAGGCCATTACTTTCCACCTACTCATCCCCTCGTGGTCTAAACTCCAGATCAAGGAGCCGCTTCATTTTCCAGAGGACCTCTACCCATTGCAGATTGAGGGGCTGAAGCACGGAGGTCAGGACCAAGTCGAGCTGAATCTCCCAAGAGCACCCGTTGGGCTTCTCCACGGGGTGTCGAATGTTCTTGATCCCAACCACTGGAACACAATAGCAGGGGGCACCAGTGCCGCGGTAACAGTTCAAACTGTAGGCTGGGGAATAAACGGCGCATGCCTTGCTGTGGGTATCGGTCTGGGCACTCTTACAGGCGCTGGCATGCTCCTTGCTGCTCCAGTATGGGTGGGGAGCGCAGCGCTTGCTATGCCCGCATCAGCTCCGGTCATAGAAGAAACCATTTACGATGCGCTACGTGAAGAGGACCCGAGGGTGCTGGGGTCTAAGGAACGCCTGCCAAGGCGTCGTTGAACGGGATGTCGTAGTTCACTTTCACTAATGTCATGACTTCTTTTATCCTGTTAATAGTTCTCTGCAGAATTTGTTCAGGCTGAATCTCATTTGACTTGCGAGATACTCGATAGATTGGATACCTTGGAATCAGACAGCCTCATTCTCTCCTCAACGCTCCATGGTCGACATGGATCAAACCAACTTGAAGTATGATAGGTCTCCGTGCCTTTTTACATGATCATGATTTAATGACCAGATCCTCTTCGTAACTAACACTACCGTAGCTTTTTCCCCCAACACTCGACAGAAACAAGACGGTTGACCATGAGGTTACCAAGAGAACCGAGTAAACATATACACCGTATTTCAATAGTACTTGGTATTCGGAGGGAGACCCTCCTCTTGCTCCTCTTTCTGAAAGTCAACCCAGTTAGTATCTAAGGCGCACCAAAACACAGCAAAGAGGACAGACATACCAGTGCCTCGCCAAACTGTTCGACAAGCTGTATTTTATGATTACAGAACCGTAAATTCTTCTCCCCAAGCTCCGTAAACGTCGTCGAAACATCAAAGTCAATCCACACCATCCTATTCGACTTAGACTCTGTCTCGTCCCGAACAAGCAGTATGTTCTTAGGATAAACGTCCTTATGAATAACACCAGCCTTTTGAATCTCCTTCATGCCTTCCATGGCCTGGGGGTACAACGCATCATCAAAATCGACACAGTTGAGACTCTCGGCGTTGGGAAGATACTCCAGCAGAATAGCGCTGGAATGAAACTTATCACAAATAAAATGGTTCAGCGCGGGCTTGAATAAGGCCGGGTCGATGCATTTAATAACGCCGTAGAAACGGGGGACGAAGCCGCGTTCGCAGACCCCGGCTGCGGAGAGGTTCTTGTATGCGTTTACCTCGCAGCGGAAGCGGTTAAGGTCCCGGCCTTTTTTACTATAGCCCGGGTCTCCGTTGTCATGGTACTGGTTGCATTGGTATAGATCAAGGGCAAAGCGGGTGATTTTCACTTACGACCTTCGTTGCGTACTTTTTCCCATTAATATCCACCTCGAAGATTGTGGAAGCATCAGTGTCCAGATCTGTCTGTTGATGCGAATCTTTGACAGATCGACGTCTAGCAGACCATTACTCGATGGATTGATTGATGACATTGTGTTAGAATTCTTGTTCCATGAAGATGTTGGACTGAGGTTGTGGGTAGACTATGACAGCCGCATAGATGTATACAACTTGTTCACTATGCTCATTCCCCCATACTCTCGAATACTCCAGTCTGGGTAATTACTATTTGAATTTGATTAGGTCTCAACCGCCTTCTTTTATTCTTCAGCTTCCAATCTGTTTAGCCATTCCAACATCCCGCAGTCACGTCACACCACCTACAGTCAACAGCTCCTTCCTAACAAGGCAACCTTCAAAAGGTGCCCATTGATTGCCTGTCCTTGCTACAGCTAACTGATTTCACCCAATGAAGACCAAAACATACAACGTGGACGTTCCTGAGAGCACTAGTCACAGAAGCTTGATGTTTTCTATCCTACGTAGAAAATAACATTAACAAGCATTTTAAATATATGTCACGTAAATGTGGAGCTTTGACTCCTGCCTCTAACTTTTGAAGAACCTCTCGCTCCTTTCTCATTCTCTTTTCTATTATTGGATAACAACATTTCTAGTCGGTACGGTAATCGTGGACCACATGATATATATAATAGACCAAAAACTACAGATCATCACTCAGCATCTGACGTGAAGACACAGCGCCTACGGCTTTATTTGTGTAAGGATGATCTCCGCCAAGCTGAAATTGCCCAGAACCTCAAGCACTACTGCCTACACCAAGCCCTGCTTTCTGCTCTTGTTTGTATGTGAGCTACATCATCCGATTGGTGTTCGGATACTTTTCCGATGTTGTGCTCGGGGTAAAGCTCGCCCGAGCATGATCGGAGCAAGGCCGAGCGCCCGAGGCCGTTTATTAGTGAGCGACTGCGGGGAACCACCACACCCCGCCATCCCAACACCTGTCCTCGCTCACCTTCACCAACATCCCCTCTCTTGCAGTCGCTTGTACATCCAAATCTCTCCCTTCCTTGACTGGATCAATCGGATATGGCCCTCAACACAGCCCTCAGCACCGCCCTGCAAAAGGGCACGACGGCCTACGGGTTCTGGCTTACGTATGTCATTGCCATCGATCCATTCACGAGCCGTGAGAAGACTCGATTCCAACACGAGATATTGATAGTGGTACAGACTCCCCGGCGCCGGCGTCGCAAAGACAATCCTCCGCTCGACAGCACAGCACGCAAACAGATTCAGCTGGGTCCTCGTCGATGCCGAGCATGGGCTGATTTCGGATAAGGATTATTATGAGGTACCGCCCTCAAGAACTCGAGTACTAGTATTTGGGGCAATTGATGGCTAATGGATATGTAGCTCACAAACGCCGTCGCCTCCGAAGGCGCAAGCCCGATCGTCCGCGTTCCCTGGGGCGAGGAATGGCTGATCAAGCGTGCCCTCGACGCTGGAGCCCACGGGATCCTCACGCCAATGTGTCACTCGCCTGTACATTTACCAAAATACCCCCAAAGTTCAATTGATATGAGTCGCTGATACATTGACGTGCAGGAGGACGCCGCCAAAGTCGTCAGCTACTGCAAGTACCCGCCACAAGGAACGCGCGGGTACGGGCCGATGTTCGCTTTGCACTCGTTTCCCGAGGTTTCGGGGGCGGAGTACGATGCGGGCGCGGATAAGAACACGGCTGTGTTTGTGCAGATTGAGTCGAAGGGCGGGCTGGCGAGTGTGGAGGAGATTGCGGCGGTGGAGGGGTTGGATGGGGTTCTTATTGGTGAGTTGCCAGCAATTGCTAAGGAAGGGAGCGTCGGGTTATCTAACGATGAGTGCAGGTCCGTTCGATCTCGCGAAGCAAATTGGTGTTCAGCGCGGTGGGGAGGAACATGAGGCTGCTATTCAGCGGATCTTGAAGGCGGCCAAGGGTGCTGGGAAGACGGCGGCGATTTTCTGTATGTCTCTGACCGGTTTCGCTGATATATATCTGACGATGACATCATAGGCTCGGACGGCAACGACGCACAGAAGCGCATCCAACAAGGCTTTGACATGGTCTCCATCACTACCGACGTCGGTGTCCTGGGCAGTGGGATGCTGCGCGAGCTGGGAGTGGCGAGTGGACAGATTGAGGGAGGAAAGTCTCGCGATGGATACTGAGCTCGGTCGGGGGGATGGAAATGAATTGGAGAGTGGGATACACTGGCAATGATCACTGTCTTATAAGACATATTAAGTACGTCCCATCAACGAATAGCAGCCGGGCTAGCTCAATCGGCAGAGCGTGAGACTCTTAATCTCAAGGTTGGGGGTTCGACCCCCCCGTTCGGCTTCTCTTTTTGTCCCAAAACTTTTTTTCTACACCTTCTAGATGCTGTGGATCTTTTTGCCCTAACATAGAATGGAATTTGAACGCGTTGGTTGGGGTGGGTTGAATCTGCACTGACTGACTACGGTACCGGTCGGCCTTCTGCTCCTCAGGCTGCCTCTTTTCCCGAACATCAGCACACAATTAGGCATCGTATTCTGGCCCTTCAGTGACCTAGGCCAGACATGTCAATGGCAGAATTCTGCGAGGAGCTCAGAGCGACCAGTCCAGTATTCGCTGCATGACAGAAAAGAGGCACGAGCTCTTGTACAGGGGTGGTCGAACCCTGGCCCAGCCAGCACTACACACGCCTCGGTAGACAACGAATCATCCAGAATGACATCGAGATACATCTGGAAATATAGATCGGCTGCGACGGTCCAGATCTTGTCACCGCTACTCCATGGGATTCCTGGTCTGGACTCTGGGGCAGGGCAGGCTCGTGCCGCGCCGACGATGCCCAGCCATGCAGAGCCTCGCAAAACAAAAACAAATCATCGTCGACGCGGCCAGGCCCCAGAGTCTAGATCCAGATCTGTGTCTAGACCTGGAAGGCTGGAGCTGGACCTGGCCCAGGCCTCCATCGACCTTTTCCACGTGGGAGTGGACCTGATTCATGTTACCGAGATGAACGTCCTGCAGGCCATTTTACACCCTGGTCCCCGGCCCCTAGAACCCTGTTAATTCCAAAAACTAGGGCTCTCAATCTATACGAAGTGGCTGTGCAACATTCGGAAGGCCTGTCAGCTGGACGCTAATAATTTTAATCAATCTGACACCGTCACTTCCTTGACGCCTCATGTGTCCAAATAGTCCACTCACATCTGCTCAGGCCCAGGTAGCCCTGCTCGAGCGGTTGGACAATCTCAGGGCTATGCCTGCATGAACTAGAAGGCTCACCCCAGAGCTCTTCGCCCTGCATGGAATTGTTCTTACATTGTTGCCTAACAATCCCACAGACCCCTGTCATGCCCGGGCTCGAACGGCCCAGACCTCAGTCCGGTATCAGCATTTAGTTTGTACATTGGAAGCACTCACCGGGTCACTGTCAAGCAAAAGCAATTACCGGCGCTCAGACCATTGCCTACCTCCCCATCATTGCTGGCTTGATGATCTGGAATCTCCGATACGTTGTCTTAAAATGCGCCGTCAAGTACATCCCGCTGTTTTCGGCGATGCTCGTCTTCGCTGTCACTTCTACTTCCTTATCTTTCTTTGCTTAAAGACTTCTACAGAGCTACTTGACCTTCTTCAACAGCCAGCATACCTTGCAACCAGTTCCCGCTTGGAAGTCCCTTGTCCCTGTAAACGACAAACATCCAGCCAGCGTTGAGGGGGTACCAATAGGCCGGGCTGGCTATAGGGCGCTATGTCCTGGTCCATCGACGAAGCAGTCTCATTCATCACGATGATCTTCACCATTCCGACCTTCATCCTCGCTCTATGGGGCATCCTGCGGTACTACCGACGTGCAAGAAGCAACAGACCTGGTAGGTTCGACCGCAAAATTCTCTAAACCTCTGTCGCTAACAAGCGGATGTTGCTCCCGATCAAGGTCACCTCCTCCGCGTCAACAGTCCTCCATCTTCACCTCCATATACGCACTCGTCGCCGATCGACGGCTTTCCTGACCTTGAAACCGGATGGGTCCAGTTCAACCAGATAACTACCAGTAGTAAGTGCACGGCGCCGGACTCCTCGCGGTAGCATGCTAACCGGACAGCAATATCTCGCGCAGGTTCTTTCCGGGTCGACCAGCGGTTACGGCGTGACGGGTGACATGGACGGTATGGACGGGAATATTGCTGGGAAAACAAGGTTATAAATAGGGCTCAAGCGAGAATCTCACACACAGTCTATACAGCGGATGAAAGCCCCGACTCCTTAATAAATTACACTGATCTTCCGGACAGTAGACATCCTCTCCATCCCATCATCACTTATTTATTGTCAGTACCTCCCGCAAAAACATGTCCCGAAAACGCAAGCGCACCGGCCACGGCTGGACAATCAGAAAAAAGAAAACAGTCATCCCTCCAGAACCACCCCTCCCTCCATCCCCCCCGGAACCCACCACACGCAGCACCCACCCGCACCCCCAAGCCCAATCCCTCTTCTTCCGACTCCCCGCCGAACTCCGAGACCAGATCTACACCGACATCTTCACCTGGCCCGAGCGCACCCACATCGCCTGGGTCGGCGGCCGCGGCCGCGGCCGCAAATTCCGCAGCTTCCTCTGCAAGGTGCCGGAAGCGAAGCAGCTGGAGCGGACAGCGCGCGGGGAACTGTGCAAGTGGTGCACAATCGACCATTTCAAGTGCTCGACGCGCAAGAAGTATTCTGGCGAGGTCAAGGTGGCGCCGCTGCCCGATGAGAAGGCGGGCGTGAGGGTGGGCGCGATGCTGAGGTGTTGTCGACGCGTGTGAGTACCGCCCTGTTGTCTTTGATTATGGTGGTATGGTGGAAGTGACCGGGCCCCGGGGCGGATACCATAGGTATAACGAAACGATCCACACGCTGTACAGCAGAAACACCTTCTACGTCGAGAACCCGCGCACCCTCCTCGAGATGTCGACGCGCATGCCGCAGCCGCATCTGCGCCTTATTCCGTCGCTGACGCTGGAGTCGCCCAGGTTCCATCGGGATTACTTCGATTGGGACGACGAGAGAAACATGGCGCGGTGGAAGGCGGTTGTTGATGCGCTGGGGAAGTTCGAAGGGCTGGTCGAGCTGTGCATTATCGTGCGGCGGCGCTACGAGTATGCCCACCTGCTCGACTTGATTTTGAAGCCCGTTAGGGCGGCGGAGGATGCGGGGGCTTTTGCGGTGGCCCCGCGGCTTATTCTCAAGGGGACTGATCTGTATGGGTTTGGGGAGTTGTGTTCGAGGCATGTGGATTTGGAATATCCTTGGGAGGTGATCTGATCTCGTACCTGTGGTAGGGAGTTTGGGCTACGGGCAGAGTTCGGCTTACTCGGGGTTTACTGCACCCGGCTTGGTCCCAAGTGTCGTTGATAAGCGTTGACAGTATTGGGGTTTTAGATTGGAGGTGTGACCTGACGTTGACATCTGGATAACTTGGAATCTTTATAAGAAATGGCTATTACTTGACAGGCTTGGTCTAGATTGATGAGGAAGAGACGCCAACGCAGCACAGTTACACCAATGGACTTTTCTTTTCAATGGGTATCATCATCGTAGCTCTCTCTATAAGTCAATAGCCCTTCCTCTAGAGCTAGGTCCGTGCTCTCAATGTGCGACCAGGTCCGACTTAGGGTTATCGTTATAGCTGTCCGAATAAGGCGATTCGATGTGGATCTAGGAAAAAACGGTAGGCGCAGTTAGAACAACGAAACTGTAAAGATACTGCATGCAGCTACAGTAGGGGACAGGCTCGCTGGAATATCTTAGAGCATTCGAGGTCCAGCGCGTGTGCCGTCTGCGTCCAACGTATGTCCAAACGAGGAGGATTGACGGAGGGCCGGTGACTAGAGCATGACCACCGCCATAGTGGCTTCGCTCGACCAGGCCATGGTTTGTTGAGGTGCAAGCACTCATGGAGGAAAAATCCAAGAAGATTCAGATAGTTTTCCGCTTCGGAGAGACATAGGGGAGTTGAGATGCTTTTCTAGGTATAAGCGCCTGCAAAGCCAAATGCTAAGCCTCACTACAGTGTACAGGCCCAACAATTGAATCTGCATAGTTTTGATGCCATAGCCAACCAGGGTCAGACTGAGTTTCCAAAAGGGTTTAGGTGATAAAAGGTGTAAAGTCTCTGTTGCCCGGACAGGAGTGCCCAACTTCCGAAAGTGAGTGAAGCCGCATCGGCAATTGTTGTCTCAAATGAATCTAGACTTTTACTCTTCTGCAACGGCTGATTCTTGTTGCTCATGAGCTTATCGTATGCTGCTCTTGACATATTTCAGAACGAGGGGACGTCCCTGCCCAAGCGAGACAGTAGTCTGTGGTTTTGGCTGATGCTTCCGTGGAATGGCCAAGGCGAGGAGTAGGCAAGAAAGAGTGGGCATTAAACAAAGACACAACACTTCGATATGATAACCGGCTGATAGATTCTCTGCTTTATTCCCATCATCTCCCAAGCCTTTGGCACTAAGGCTCGTGGTGATTAAATCACCTTCCGCCCCCATATCTCCTGTACTCATTTGCAGCCTTGCCCATATAAATAGAGAAAGAGATATCGTTAGCCTTCAGGAGATTCTGGCTTGTCCGAAAGCTTTCTTCTAGCCGCCCGACCTCCAACGCCTTGATTCTAACTTCATACTCCTTCGCGCGTCGTTCCCAGAGCAAAGCCATCGCCACCGGTATTTGTCTTCCTCCCACGGCGGCGTTTGACCTCGAGATAATGCCATTCAATTCCTGCTTCAGACGATCCAAGTCCGCTGTGGCACTGCGTAGATGCTCTTCAATAGCTCGATGCAGTTTTTCGGTCTGCTCGCGACACTTATTCCTTGCAAACCATACTGTAGCAAGATCGGTTACGATTCTTTGGCGCTCCCTTTTTTGCGCTGCTTCGATTTTGATCGTGGCATAAGATTTATCATAGAGGCGGCGCTTGTGAGGGTCCGAGAGGACTTCGTAGGCTTCACCAACCTGGTCATGGTTGCATTAATTGGAATCGAACAGAAACCTTGGAAGAGAGGGCGCTTACCAGCTGGAACTCAGCAGTCGCGTTTGGTGACTTGTTTTTGTCTGGGTGCTTGGCCAATGCAACCTTTCTGTAGGCCAGTTTTATAGTGGATGCATTTGCAGTGTCCGAGATGCCCAGGACAGCATAGTAATCGTGTTGCACTGGAGATGCCGCCATTGTATCTGATATATGGGGGAATTCGGGTTGTTTGCGCAGATGTCCTCCTCGCGGGGAGGGGCGGTGGGTGGAGCTAGGCTATATTGGGCTTAGTGCAGTATTGGTCAGGTACCACTGGCTAGTTCCCGTTGCTAAGCAACATAGGGCTGGTGACTTATATTGACCTGTCATGTGATGCCTTCACACTAATGGAGGTAATAGGCGGCAGATTAGCACAGCTTTGTATCAGCAAGGTTAATAGTCAGGATAAAACACTGAGATCAATCTGCCAAGACTGGAGAAGAGCGCTGTCATAGCTTGCTGCTTATGGACTGTAATTGAGATTCCTGCAGGCTCTGCCACTTGCTTCACTAATCACTGTTATCCGTGCTTGGTCTCCAAGCATCTAAGTAGCGACTCTGACCATGGTCCTCTTAATCAATCAACTTGGCTCGGTAATCTTGGTGATGGTCTTTTGCCGTACCACCGACGATATATACCCTGCAATATGCATCAAAATATACTCTCCAGCTTTGCAAGGGAGTGCAGACGGCTCTGTGGCTTGGTTATATATAGTTCCAACTCGCCATATATCAGCAAGAGCTCATGCAGGAGGAGAGGAGGCATAGTTTGGGCAATTATGTGTCCCGGCCTCAACTCTCGAACGGAGCCGTTGCTTTTTTTTTTGCTTTTTCCTTTTTGCTTTTCTTTTTTCTTTTCTTTTTTTTTTTTTTTCTTGCCGGGATTCAAGAAACGCGAAGCGATATGGTATTCGAACTTGTGCAATGCAGACCGGGCTTGCAAGTCCGTACCAACCAGTGCTGGACAGTCGGAAGCAATGTCCGCGCTGGGATGGCTGGGTGACTCACGGTCGCTCGCCTGAAGGAATGTCAGTCGAATGCTGGGAGATAATCAGAACGCGGGAAGCAAGACGGTTTTTTTTTGGTGGGAGTTTTTATTTTTCGGTGTTTTTTTGGTCTTTTCGTTGGCAAGAGGAATGGACTGAGTGACGAAGTCTCAGCAAAGGGAAGGGCGCGAAAGACTTCACTGATCCCCAGCCCTCTTAAAGCCGGAGACTCCCCCGTTAGCAACCCACTGTTGATTCAGCTCCTCAATCTTAACCTGGAAGGTGGAAAGGCGGCGTTTCCTCGAGAGCGTGCGCTTAGCAATACTCCGCTCGAGGCCTTCGACCTCCGCACGCTTAGCGTTAACATGGTATTTCATCTCGTCGTTTCCGTAGCCGCCGTTAGCAAAGCACTCGGACCATGTTTGCTGTGCGTTGGCAGGGTCGCTGTGGAAGTGAGATCTAGAGAGACAGGCAGCGCGCTGTGCGGCTAGCCGCTCGATCTCGGCCTTCAGCGCAGCGAGGTATGGTTTTTCGCGCTGGAGACGGCTGACCAATGCGGTTTGGCGCTGCTTCTCGCGGTTATCGTGCTTGAGGAAGCTCTTGCGGAGCTCGAGTACTTCGGTTTCGATGCGCGAGAACTCGGCTTCTTGTTTTTGCGCTTGCTCTTGCTCTTGTTCTTGTGACAGGACGGGGTCAGGGGAAAGGTCAGTGAAAAGGTCAGTGAAAAACCCTTGCTCCTGCTCCTGCTCCTGCTCCGGTGGCTCAAAAAAAGGGTCAGTCCATTGGAACTCTTGCTCCCATGCGCCAGGAGCAGGGTCAGTGTGAGCAGAGGACGAAGCAGCGTTAGTTTGTTTGATAAATGGGTAGATTGCAGCGTCATAGTGCGCGCGCCTCGTCTCGTCCATGAGCGTTTCGTAGGCTTCGCCTACGCGCTGGAACTCGGACGTTGCGTCCGGAGACGGGTTTTTGTCAGGGTGCTTGGCTAGAGCCGCGGTTCTGAAGGCCGCTTTGATGCAGGATGCATCGGCAGTCGGGGGGATGCCCAGGACTGCGTAGTAGTCAACGATCACTTGGTTTTGAGCCATGTTTGTGATGGGTCAGGGTAGTGATGGGTTGATGAGGAGGAAAGAGGGGGATGGGGGGATTCTTGGTTAAAATGATTGCCTGACATCAGGTGATTGAAGCTTAAAGGAATCCGGGGTGTAAACCCGTCCAGATGTTCTAGGTTATGGCGTCAATGATTGCGCCTCTTTACGGAGGATGAAGCCGGCGGAGGGGGGTTCCGGCGAGGTGGGTGACTCCCGAGATATCACCAAATAATGAAGCGGAAGTGAAAAGGTAATGAGGTCTGAAGTAATTGTGCCTATGTAGGGAAGTAGTTCAAGCGTCTATATGGCTGGTATACTTAGTCCAGCTGGCCATGGACGAGAGTGAGTTTAATGATAGGTTTCGATCTCTCACCCACTTGGACCAACAAACATCGGTATCAATAAACAGACATGAAAAAGCGGGACTTGAGCCCATCATTCATAGTCCCTTTGCTCAGCTGAAGTGAAGATCTCGATCACATCATGCCTCCTCCTCGCTACGTCCACGCCCACCCCCTCACCCTCTCAAACTCAAAGACCACCCCACTCTGCAACCTCCTCATCTGAGAAATAGTCTTCTCCCTCATAGCTCTTGTAACAAAAACCCTCTGCTCCAGCGCCCGAATCTCAAGTAACAGATCCTGAAACTCCCCGTTTTTCTCACCTAACCGCTCATCAAGCGCGGCAATCTCCACACCCCGCCTCTTCTGCCGCCGCGCAATATCCCCCCTGTGTCGTAGCAGAGATGCAGTGAAAGTGACCACCCACCGCTCGTCCGCGGCTTTCTCGCGAGTGATCCGCTCTTGCTCCTCGAGTATCTTTGTGAGCTCTTCATGCGTTCGGACTAGTTTCTCCCTGGCCTCATCTAGTGTTCTCTGGGCGCTGAGCTGCTGGTTGTGGGCGCGCTGCTCGGTGGCTTTCAAACTGGCTATCTCTTTCTTTATCCAGGTCTCTATGGGTGGTTGCTCCGATGAGGCAGGAGTAGGGGGTGCGTAAGCGGGGGTGGGAGTGGGAGGGCGGGCGTAAGCAGAGGCAGAGGTATGTTGACTGCATATGCTGGAATCGTATGTTCGGCGCTTCGTCTCATCGACCAGTGTCTCGTAGGCCTCGGATATCTAGACATGCTAAAGTGTTAGTTTGATAAGTCATTGAAAGCAAAGACAAGGTGAAAAAGAGGCCGGTGTCGAGGCTTACCAGCTGAAACTCCGCAGTCGCATTAGCATCCTTGTTTCGGTCGGGGTGCTTGGTGAGCGCTAGCTTCCTATATGCTGCTTTAATAGTGCCAGAGTCTGCGGTTGGCTGGACTCCGAGGACTGCGTAGTAGTCGCGATGAGGCCGTAGGGGCATTGTGCCTGCCAGCCTGGGGTTGTTGACTTTGTTCTAGATTGAGAGATCGACTGAATGGCGGGCGGGGCGGCTGGAACGGGGCCGCGGTCGGGAAGAGCCGCATGGTGGGGAAGGGATCCACACTTCATGTGACTCGATGTGGCTGTGCATGAGCCTCGAGGTACAAAGTACAAACTGTGCCAAGTTGTCGCACATGGCAGAGGAGACATCCATGGATAGATGGATCAGTCTATTGGTCAGAATGGATCAATATACTCCGTACTCCAAGGGGATTGATTTCTTGGCAAGCGTCTATGATCCGTGTGACTAAAACTGCAGGAGATACATTGGACATGAAGGCCCTGTCTAGTGCTACCAAGGATTGAAATTATGGATTCCCATGACCGCTCGAAAAATTCAAGATAACTATAATCTGGTCGAAAGATCTTGACATATGCATGTGGATGTAGAATCCATACCGATAACCTTGGAATATTATCTGGGTTACAATATTCGACCAAGCAACTATTGCTACTTCCAAAAGTAGGCCACGTTCTTAACCCGAATTCTTCTCCTTCTCCTTCTCTTTCTCCTTCTCCTTCTCCTTCTCCTTCTCCTTCCCCTTCTCCTCCCCCTTCCCCTTCCCCTTCCCCTTCCCAACCCCCCTCCAAACGGCCCTCCACCCCTCCTTCCTCACCTTCTCCGCCCACTCACGCTCAACCCCCTCAATCTCCCTTCTAGCATCATCCAACTCGTCTCCAAGCCCCTCAACTTCCCTGCCCAGATCCCAAGACCTCAGCCACGCATCGTGACTCTCTCTCTCCTTCCTCCGCCGCAACTTAACCAGCTCACCCAGCTGCGCCTCCCACTCCTCCCGCTGAACCCTAAGCTCCTCTCTTCCTTTTTTGCCTAGTAGATACTTCGCCGCGAATTTCGCGACCCTCGTCTCATCAGCTTCGAGGTTCCCAACGACGTGAAATATATCCGTGAATAAATGTCGGAGCTCCGAGTCCAGTTTCTCGATCCGTTGCTCCGCGGCGTCGCGCTCTGTTTGGGCTTCGGTGCGGCGCTTGCGGAGGGTCTCTTGCTCTGCTGTTAGAGTTGCGAGAAGCTCGTCTTTCTCGGCTTCGGTTGTTGGCGGTGTTCGTCTTTGCGGTTTTGGCTTTGGGCGCGGCGGTGGGGCCCGGTATGAGTGGGAGGTGTTTTCTTGCGCGGAATGCGCATGGCCGCTGTGAGCCCCGGTATTGTTTTTGGTATCCTTGGTGGTGGTGGTGCTCGCGCTATTGCTCAGATCATAATCGTAGTGCTGGCGCTTATGCCTGTCGATTAGGGTCTCGTATGCTTCGGAGATCTACGGTAAGCAAGGCGCGTAAGCCAAACGATCGGCAATTGAGTGAGATAAGGTAAGGCGCATTACTAGCTGGAACTCGGCGGTCGCATTGGGGCTCTTGTTCCGATCGGGGTGGTTCGTGAGCGCTAAAGCTCTATATGCCGCTTTGATAGTGGTGGCGTCTGCGGTTTTTTCGACGCCCAGGATATCGTAGTAAGTGCGGCCGTGTTCAGTTGGAGGCATTGGTTATTGTATATTATTGGCAGGAATGAGAAAGGCTGTGGAATGTGCGGAGGGGTCTTGGTGTTTATATAGACGTGATCCTGCGCCCCGCGCTAAGTTAGCGTCTTGGATGGATAAACTTTAACCTCACCATAAGAAATGGCGTATATTGAGTAAACTAGGGGCCTTGGTCTATATATTTGCGATTTCATATTGCCCAATCAGACACCCCGGGTCCCCATTCTTCCCGGGGCCGTTCAGAGAACTTGCGCCACCAAAAGTTGTTCAGCATCCTCTCGATTCTATACAATGTCGACCCGGGAAGCGGTGGGTCCTCGTCCTCGATAAAAGAAAGCGCACGGAGGATCTGGGGCCCCAAAACACTAAAGGGGATATTCCCCTTGCGGTCAATGGCATCGATGAGGTCAACCAAAAGAGCGAGGTTTCCTCCGCGGACCACAGCTTGCAGTAGCGGGCAATCCTCGTCCTCCGATTCATAGCATGGATCTGCGCCACGGTCGAGCAGAACCCTCGTTGCGTGGATCGGGTCCATTCTGGAGTTTTGCACAACGGATAAGAGGGGTGTTCGATCGAAGGGGCCGCGGCTCTCCATGTCGACGCCCTGCTGGAGGAGCCAGTCGACCGTTGCCCCGGCAGCGTGGTAGTCTTCGACGCATGCTGCGTTCTCGAAAAGACGGTATCCATTGCAGTGTATGCGAGCGTCGAAGCCGATTTCCTTCAGGCATTCGAAGAGCGCAACGTTACCCTCGAGAGCAGCTGCTTGCAGGTAGAAGCTATCATCATAATCTGAGCCCTTGCCGACGGGTACAGGGCGATGGCCATGAGCAAATACAGTGCGGACAATGGCCTCGTTGCTTTTTGCAAGAACTATAGGAAACGATTTGGTGGTTGAACACTCTGAATCAAGCCGGGAACCACGGAGCTTGAAGTCGAGGCCCGCGTCTATCAGGATCTGGAGCTTTGCTGGATCCCCGGCAAGCATAACGGCCTCCAGATCTAGTTCATGCGGATCTGCCTCGTGATCTAGGAGAAGCTTGAAGATGGCATCATGCGGGATAGCATCGTTCAGTATGTAATGCACTTCGGAGATGTAGAGGCTGGCATTATGTTCTAACAAGACTCGTACCACGTCCTCGTGGCCCTGCTCCACGGCATGTCGCAGGGGACTGATCAAGGGGTGATCGTAATCATGATTGTCGCGGTTTGGGTTTGCTCCGTGGGATAAGAGCAGACGGACAATATCCACATGACCGTTTTTGGCAGCGTACAGCAATGGGGTAACAAAATGGGTTTCCTCCTCAGTTTGCCGTGTCACTGAATAAGAGTTGGCATCCCAGCCCCGATTAATTAACTCGGTGATGATTGGAGTCAAGCCAGTTCCAGCAGCAAGAAGCGCAAGCTGTTCTGGTTCGAGTTCACTATCCGGCATAGCCTGCAAATGCCTTAGCAAAAGCTTAACAGTGCTAGCATGATTCATGTATGCAGCATGTACAAGCAGATTGTAGCGCACGCTGGCACCATGATCAAGCAAACACTGGATGATATCAATGCGGCCCTCCTGCACTGCAGCAGAAATGGGCAGGATACCATTTGGACCCTTGTCGAGATCTGCCCCTCTCTGAAGCAAGAATTTCACGGTATCGATATGTCCGCGAGAAGCAGCAAAATACAGCGCGGTAAGCCCATGATTATCTGTAGCATTAACGTCAGCGCCGGCATCGACAAGGACCCTCACGACCTCATGACGTCTCCAATAGACGGCTTGTATCAAAGCGGGAGGCTCGTCATCGCTTCCCGGGGGTGTTTCTATTTTCGCTCCTGACTCCAGGAGCAGACGGACGGTGGATTGATGGCCGGAATTGGCTGCATTCGCCAATAGCGTGCTGCTGATGCTGTAGGGATCTGCGAGGTTGCCTCGGTAGTGCATCGGAGCATTGAGGTCCACCCCGCGCTCTATGAAAAGCTTCAAAAGATGATCGTGGCCGTTGCAAGCAGCTGAAGCCGCGTCATATACAGTGGGGGTTGCGCCGGCTTTCAAGGCTTTTTGGACAACCGGCTCCTGGCCGTGCGTCGATGCCCATCTAAGGGCCAACCTGCTTCCGGACACCACGTCATGCCGATAAAGAAAAGGATTCAAGAGGTGGTAGAAGCGACAAGAGACGCGTGAAAAATTGTTGATCTGATTTTCGTACTCGAGAAACTCGGCAATCATGAGGATCAACTCGGCAGGAAGGCTCGAGAGGGGCGACGCGTCCGTCGAAGACGCGATCAGACCGGGCATCGTGAAGCAGGGTTGAATATGGACCAACAAGGAGACCGGGGGCTCCTTAAATGCTTTGGGTCAAGGTGAACCAGTACATCGAAGTCCGGACTGCACGACTTAAGGAGGTGGTTGTAGAAGGAGAGCCGGACCGGACCTCGAAGAAACGCGAGAAATGGATAAAACACAAGAATGGGACGTGTGGATAATGACAACATCACACAGCCAATTAGATCAGTCTCAAACAGTGACAGAAGGGAAAAAACTATGGATCCCAGATCAAGCTGCTTGGGTCCGCGCTGATTGGCCGTGGAAGGCCATACGGAACAGATTCGTCAGGACAAATAGTTACAAGGCGTATCATGGGACAGGGTCTGAAGGCCTTTACTTGGAAGTTTGCTATTTCCTTATACTTAGAAGAACAAGGTAGGGGGCAGGTGTATAGTATCACACGACCCTCGAGGATATATATAGCCAATGTCAGCTGTCTAAATAACCAAATTGTGCACTGAAGCTGTTCAGAAATGCTAGCAGAACAGGCTGGGCTGGGATAATATGCAGGCCCGAGACGCCACCAAGGTACGGTATAGGCTTGGAATATAGTGACAAGTAGGCCAAAATCATTTCATTCACCTACCTAAGTGAAGCACCAACCTGCATTCAATAGTCGCATGCTTACCTCTGTATCGAAAGCCTCACCCTCTCTTCACGATCCTCCCGCAACCTTTCAGCCTCCGCCTCCGTCCTCATAACAGCATCATAACATCCGGCACTTAGCAACTCTCAGCCCACAGGATTCTGCATGAGATGCCAGAACCAGCTTACCACCGCAAGATCTACCAAGGCGCAACTTCGCCACTCAAACACCTCGTACCTCCCTTCCCCTAACCTCACAAGTACCATCTCATCCGCAAATCCACCGTCCACTAAAGAGAAAAGGCTATCTATTCAAGAAAAACCTTCGCTGTGAGCCATATCGGACACGACCGCACTGCTCTTCTCCTGCCAACGGTTTTTCTGCCACGTAGGTAAAACACAACTCAGAGTGACGAGTCCCGCGAACTATATTCCGGAACGCGCCTTCCGGCTGCCACAGAAGAAAAGGTTGCAGGGGAATATTTGGGGTAGACAATTAGAAAAGCAGCGGAGGATGACGGCAAGAGAGGGGGGAGAGCTGGGGGCTCTGGATGGGTAGCTGAGTTGGTGCTCCTGGGCTGCTGGACCCTGACTCAAGGGCATGAATGCAACGGAATCTACTTTGATGAATATCAAACCTGGATACTTGGCCGTGGCCGAATTTCTGGCTACGGTAGTCTAAAGCTGGATTTCATCAGACATTTCAAGTTTCATCCACACTAAAGTGTAGTACGAATTTTGATTACGACCCAATATAGCCTCTTATACTTTGAATTCATTATACGGACGGGGCAACAGCAAGCTTAATCCATAAAACAAATGCATTAGGGTCGTTAACACGATCTCTAGGGACTTCCGTGCTCAACCAAGCAAAAATATCAACCTTCACGCCCTATCCTCGTTTTCCCTAGCCTCTTTTAATCTCCGCGTAAGATAACGCTGGAGATGCACCCAACTTGGAGTATCCGAGGCCAATTCGTGTTGACGCTGCGTGGTAATCGAAAGAGCGCGGAGAAGCTGCGGCTGGACCACATTAAAGGGAGTGCCAAAGTTGTCGATATACGAGAGGAGCTGAGGCACCGCGCGACGCGGCACCTCATGGCTCAAGATCAAAGTTAGCGGACAGTCCCCATCCTCGTTCTCAAAGCATGGGTCCGCGCCTCGGTCAAGCAGGATCTTGGCGGCGTGAGGGGGATAGTCTGTGTAGTCTGCGACGACCTCCATCAATGCAGTACGGTTAAAGTAACCAAGTGCGTTGATATCCACGCCTTGCTGAAGAAGGAAGTCAACGGTGGAGGCGGCAGTATATTTACTTTCTTGCACTACCGCCCACTGAAGCAGCTCTCCTTGCAACTTGTCCTGACAGACATCGAAGCCACGTTCTATGAGAAGCCGTAGGAGTACGCGATTTCCTTTGAGAACGGCCGCCATTATGTATTCGTGCTCACTGGGTTGGGGGCTGAAGCCCAACTGGAATACCTTTCGAATGATAGGTGCCCGACAGTCTGCAAGAGTAGCATGGAAGGGAAAAAGACACCATCTTGCACTCAAAGTGGGATCATTGAACCTGGTAAAGTCCAGGCCTTTGTCGACCATGGCCTGAAGTTTCGGCAAATCTCCATCCATGAGAATACTGTCCAGATCTGGAGCAAATAGATCAACGCCGTGGTCTTCTAGGAGGTTGCGAATGACAGTGTGAGTGATAGCCGCCGGACATATGTGACTCCTATCAGGATCGAGCACTCTGGCCCCATTCTGCAGCAAGAGCTGGACCACGTCCTCGCGGTGCTCTTGAACAGCGAGCCGTAATGGATTACCACCTCGGCTTTCGTCGGGGTCCGCACCACGGGATAAAAGGAGTTGCACAATACTTGCATGGCCATGTTTTGCTGCCAATGCTAATGGCGTATCATAGCAAACTTGCTGTCCCCAGGTCTGCGGCAGTGGCGAAGAATTGACATCCCAACCCTGGTCAATTAACTCTGCGAGGATGTCGGTCAAACCGTTTTTGGCGGCCAGAAGGGCGACCTGGCCTTCCTCTTCAAAGTTATTCCTAGCGGCCTGTGGGTAGTTCATATGTCTCAGGAGGACCTCAACGACGTTTGCATGACAGCGATAGTATGGACCGTGGACCAGTCCCAAGCTTGTACGTGCACCGTGGGTAAGCAAGCACTGAATGACCTCCACGTGGTTCTCTAATGCAGCCAACTTAAGAGGCTCGGAAGTACTGTCCCCCCAGTTAGGATCGGCTCCTCTTTGGAGCAAGAATTTTACCAGATCAACATCCCCTCTATATGCAGCCGCAGAGAGGGCGGTAGAATTATGATTTGCAAAGTTGACGTCGGCGCCAGCGTCAACAAGGACCTTCACAACCTCAAGGTGGCCGCGAGAACTCGCCAGATGCAGAAAGTGCCTGTCGCCGTATGCATTATGAACGTCTATTCTCGCCCCAGACTCCAAGAGAAAACGGACGGTGGATGCATGTCCGTGCTTGACTGCAGTTCCCAGGACTGTGCTGCAAAGAGGGGACCTGCTCCAATCGATGGGGACACGTTCCACCTCCAAATTGAAGTCCAACCCGTGTTCGCACAGGAGCTTCAAAATATGATCATAACCTTTCCAAGCAGCGATAGCCGCCCCGAACGCGGATGGTTTAATACCAGCCTTCAATGATTTTCGGGCAGTCGGTTCTTTGCCGTTTCGAACGGCCCACGCAAAGGCGGAAGCGCGCCCATGTAGCACGTTGTACCGGTACAGATACGGATTCAATATGCTGTAGAGGCGACGAGACACTCGCGAGAAGTTATAAATCTGTCCTTGACTTTCAAGAAAGCCGGCGATGGTGACGATCGGCTCGGGAGCGAGGGTCGAAAAGGGAGACGAGTCAGCTGAATGGAGGATATGCGCAGACATTGCGACGCTGACAGATCGAAGCTTGTCAATTTACGCGGAGTAGGGGCTGAGAGAGGCAAGTATGAACTGCGGCGAGCGAGTGATGTCCGGGTGGCAGGTAGTCTGGAGGGGTGTGATGACAGATTAAAGGCGGAAGGAACAGGGTCCAAGTTGTCAAAACAACACGATCATAGCGGGGTCCATTGAGAAGCGTATCCAATGAGATTGACACGTAAAAGTGGTCTATCTCAACAAGAGTGCGCTACCCTAGGGACGGAGTATGGATGGATCGCAAATCGACCTGCTCAGAATCGCGCTGATTGGCCGTGGACGACAAATATCGGTGCAAACCTGCATATTGCCATACTGAAGAGATTGGTCGGGACAAATACCCAAAGGCGCGTGATGAGACAGAGGGCCTGAGAGCCTTGAGGTGCGGGCCCCGGGGCAAGTGTGTGACATGCACCATCTGGGCCGCATATAATCGAGATCCATCTGTTCGGATAGCCGCTTTGTGTGGTTGTGCTACCAGACATTGCTACCAGAACAGGTGGTGCTCGGATGACGTGCAGGGGTGAGGTATGCAATAGTCCCAACTACCATGGGCCAACCCCCACCTGACTCGAAAGGCAAAGGCTGCAAGTGTGCAACGATGCTCACGGTGCTTGGAAACAACATCAAGATGGCGTATTCCACGAGAAGCTAGCCTCGTCGCAGCTTCAGAGCGCCACTCCCCCTAGTCCCTCTGTTTATTTGGGTCCTCGATCACAACGGTTATTGCAATGGTGATGGCACTCGTCGGCCGCAACAGTCTCCTCTCCATGGCCCAGGATGTCGTGTCATTGCCAGGACACCGGATCGTAGCTCGCCGCCGCCTTGCTCTTGGATTATGTGGTATTTCGGGCGCGCTCGGGGTTTTCGGTGTATGATTTGGCCGTTTAGAATGAGCCGCAAAGCTGTCGTATGGAGTCGTGGCAGTGTTAACTGTGTTGATCGCCTAATTTGCTGAAGTGTTTGGGCCCGAGAAGCGATGCTGGTGTCTTTCTGGCTTTTTCTTGGGTTGGGTCAGCTATCCATCGCTGCGGTATATCAAGAGGAGGGTGTCAGGCCAATAAGTACCATTTGATTCAATTGCTACGCTTGAGAGCGTTCTGTAAGAAGGGGATCGGAAGGTGATGCCCTTGGCAGAAAGAAGAGGTGCACGAGTTGACCGGGGAGACGCTGGAAACCCCGCACCGCAGGCGGAGGGTCCCGACTTTGACAGCCGCCAGGCATCCCCAGCTCCTTCCCTAATTGAACCTTTTCAACTTTCACGTCCTTATAACCAATGGCACAACCGGCCTAGGCTACCATTGCCCTGTCAATCCAAATCTCATCCGTTCAAAGCGTAGGACAGAGCTAATCCAGTCTATATGAACCAACTTTATCAATTGGAGTGTATAGCTGGCCTATTGCCCTTTAGTCAATTAATACCTTTGGTCTAGCGATGCGTTAAAATATCGAGTGGTTTGGCACCACCAGCATCAATATATATATGTATATATATATATATGCCCGGAAGCGAGCTCATTATAATCCACTGACCATGTAACTACTAGCACGCCGATGAAACCAGGGAACAGTTGAACTGACCATGGTCCCGTACGGCAAGAAGCACACAGGGAGTATATGTATGCGGATAAATATACGAGCTCTTCTAAACACGGTCAAGATGTCGGGGTTCGCCGACATTCAGATTGATCTGGCCCGGGGCCAGAATGCGGGGCCCCGGGGTAGACACCCAAACGGGACAGGGACCCGGCGCCATGTGGTGAGCGGGCCTGTCCTTTGACTTCATTACTAAGGAGACAAGATCTCATTATTAACTCATTATTATTCTTATATGTGACTCGTCTCATCTTAGCTCATGGACGTGGACGGAGGTAGGATCAAACACGACCCTAATTATGTACTCAACACAACCCCCATTTTCAACACGAATCTCACTGCTTCGACGAGATCCCAAACTCCTCATTCTCAGCAATCTTCTCAACCGGGTTCGCCGTCTTGTTCATGCCGTTGTTCCCAACAACCTCCGCAGCACCGTTCTCCTCATTCTCAGCCATCTCAGTAAGGAAGAACTCCTCCTTGTCGATGTGGCGGAACATCCAGTAAAAGACCGCCGTGAGGACGAAGCCCACGATCGCTGGGCCGCCGAGGTCCCACGTAAGATATGGATCCCTGATCACGGCGGAACAGGCGAGGCCGATCGCGTAGGCCACGGCCGTGTTGAGCAGGTTGATGGCGGAGACGAGACCGCGCATGTTCTTGGGGGCGCGGGAGTAGGCGATGGCGTAGGCGGGGACGTTGATGAAGAGCTCGGAGATACCGCCGATGGCGTAGGGGATGGCGATCCACTGGGATTGTTAGTACGGGGATAAGAATAATGATATGGAAGGGATAGGTTGTGGACAATGACATACCCAGACGGTGATGGGAGCAACGAGCGCGTTTCCATTCTCGTCGACGCAGGTGTCTGAAGATCCCCACTTCCCGCATGGGCCGAGCTTGTAGGCGTAGTTGTTGAGCACGGTATATCCGACACCAGCGACGGAGGACAGGAGGAGACCCGTTGCCATACGCGCCACAGGTCCGTAGTTGATCTTGTAGCGGCGCAGAAGAGGGTAGAGTCCGTAGTTGAGGATCGGGGCGAAAACGATGATACTGAGTGGGTTCATGTTTGACAGCAGGTCGTTGGGCACACCGTTGGTCTTGAGCATCGTGGAGGTGTAGTTTGCGGCGCTGCCAATGCCGTTGTCATTGATGAATTGGATCGGGAAGAAGCAGAAGATTCCGGTTGCCTGGAATGTGCGGCGGACATCCTCGACGAATTGGTCGTTCCAGCGGGTGGGGATGTTGAGGCCTTTGGCGGCGATGACAGAGGGCTTTGCGGCGTCCCAGAACCCGTGGCGGCCGATGCGGAAGATCCCACCGCGGGAAAGACAGATCTTCAGGACGCGGACAACGTTGGGAAGGTCACTGCCTCCGGGAGGGAAGAGGACGAGGCGCTTGCGGAGCCAGAGCTGTGTTGCATTAACAACCAGTTCGCGGACGTCCGGAAAGAGAACATACCAGCATAAGAGGCAGAGGAATGTACAGGAACAGCGGCAGGATAAACGCCAGCCACCAGCCGACGTACTTCTCAGCGTAGGAGGTGGCAGTCTGCATGAAGCCACCGATATTGATGAGCAGATAGAACCACAGCATGGTGCGCTCCGATGTGGCCTCTGGGTCGACAATGACACGCTCGCCGCTGGCAAGGACCTTGATCTTGGCTTTGTCGCGGGGCATCTGGTCGAGAAGAAGCGGGGAAACGTTGGGCTTGAACATGGCTGCGCTGGTCAGTATCAAATCTCGGTAATGCCCAAACACGGGGTAGACGTACAAGCACCAACCGAGAGCATATACAGCGAGAGAAAGTATGGGGCCTTGGCACCGCCATTCGCGAGCAATTTTGGCGCAGTTGCACCAACCATGAGAACGTGCGCAACACCGAACACGGCCACACCGTACAAGATCATCTTGAAGCGGCCAGTGAAGGCATCGGACAGGTAACCGAAAAACATGGGCAGAAGATATGCCAACATGCTGAAGGACTGGCTGACGGCATTGGCCTTCACCGTGCCCATACCCAACGCACCAGCAGTATCTTGCGTCCCCCGCGCAGGAGCACCGTATCCATTTCCGCCAACAGGCATCGGTCTGTTCACAAAATTTGAGATGAGCCTGCGTCGGGGTCAGTTTGAGTATATTTGTTCTTATATTGAAAGGGCTCAACCTACCCGGACACACCGAGGTACGAGGCGCGCTCGCAGAACTCGGCGACACAGATGAAGTAGGCCACTGTCGGAATAGAGCCGGGAATGCGGCGGAGGGTCTTGAGCTCCTCGTCAGTGGGCTCTTCGTACTCGGAGACGGCGACGACATCTTCGACAGCGGGGACGCCGGTCTTCTCGGTGGACGCTGGTGGTGTTAGCTGGAGCTGGGAAAAGAGGCAAGGGAGCATACCCATTGTGCAGGTGGAGGCAGTACACAAATACGTTGAGAAGCGTGCCTGAGAAGCGTACGGACCTGAGGGGAAACGATCGTCAGGACTCAGGACAGTTTAAATACCTTTCGAGCGTGTCCGGGGAGCGAGGATGGCGTGCTATCTGTGGTGGTCTCCAGGATGTAACACTACCCCGTCCTTATCGGCCAATGGCGACGCTAGACGGCGCTAGACCAGAGCGATAAGGGGCCAGCCTATCACGCGATCAGCAAATGCCATTGCCCAAGCACTCTTAGTGCGTTCAAGCACGCCTAGCACGCTTAGCTGCTCTTAGCTCTATAGCGGGCGTCTTATAACTTATGGCCGCCTGTCTCGGAGATTTCGGCTGAACGTGGCGTTGGGTTGCATTCTTTATCACCAGTTTAGATTAACTGCGGTTCGCTTCGGCTTCTCGACAGATTGCACGCGTCTGATACGATCGTTCGTGTCGGTTCTCTTCACCAGGTCATATTTCCAATGCTTAATCTAAGGCGCTCCACCCAGTGGCGACTGCGACTGACTCGATTGGCGATATCGGCTTTTCGGACAATTCCGCTTGCCAGGCTCCAGCCTCCAGCCGTCAAAGAAACGTACCCACTGCGATAACGTTGGCAACTCCACCAAGGAACACCCCACCACCACCACGCCCGACACCCCGGGACACGTCCCAGGGGCCAGCTGGGAGAGCGTCCCCAGCAGTAACATCACTCGCAGTGGCCTCATCGGAGCCCGCGGCCGTTGTGGGCCAGTAGCCTGCGTACTAGCGGGTTCAGCAATGGTTCCTGGCGATAAGGAGAGGTCGCTGGACGTTGTGCTCCCTACCCAAGGGTCATCGGGCACTAGGATTGTGCTGGTGCTTTCGTCTTCCGCAGCGATGTGCGTCATGTTGCTTGCTCTTCCCAGGCCACAGTATGGACGCGGGTATCATTGGAGCTGGGCCAAGTGAGGAGGTAGGTCGTCGCTGTGGCATCATGCTCCTTGCTGATAAGATAGAGTGCAACAGAGTGGATAAGGATGAATGCCGGTGTCCCGAATTCGCGATTATCGAGGCCTGAACGGAAACCAGTGGGTCGTGTGGTTCTAGCTGGGGAAGAACATGGAGCTGATGGTGCTTGCGGCTGAGGCGAACCAGGCCAGAGCCGGTATCCTGAGGGGGGATTGGAGATGCACCTGCATTTTGCTTGTTCTCGAGTCGACACAATCTTGTACGATTGGCTGTTTAAATTCCAGACCTCGGTCCGCGCTCCAGCTGATGTTCAACCTTTGATCATTTGACTGCCTTTGTTCTCAAGCACACCTTTGACTTACAAAAAGAGACGCAACTAAATCAACGGCGAAGAATTCGCGTTCGTTAGAAGATCAGGGGCAGAGCAGTCAAAAACACAGCGCAACCAAGATCCCCATACTTCCGGTTAGTTGTCAATGGCATGGCACATTAGCAGCGGTTATTTCACAGTTTTCGGTGGACAGCATCTTAACAGTAAGATAAAATACATATGTTCCCAATAGTAAGCTATCGACAAGCCTCAGAGTTGCTGGGATTATAACAAGCAGGGTCATTAGGTATTACACGAGCAAGCTGGGGTGGCGCAACCGACACTTTACACGTTACTGACTTTACGGTACCGGCCCCCAGAACCACGGTCCACATGCATGGCGCGAAGCTAAAGCACAAGCGAGCCCAATCATTCTATTTATCACCATGTGGCGTCCAGAATCGCCCCGTTGGGACTAGTTCGGATCGGATCACTCCGCCTGGACCCTGACTTGGTTGCATT